>NC_139217.1:410962190-411149690 GCF_055691185.1 Crinia signifera | reverse complement strand
GACAGGGCCAGGGTGATGACAGCTACTGAAAGGTGAGCGGGTTGGAAGAGGTCAATAGCATGAACCTCAGATGAAGACAATTTAAGGGAGGAGTCTGTCCTTTGGATTTGGAAGGAGCAGCAGGGGGACAGTAAGACAGCTACTACACCATCATGCTGAGCCCCAGGTTTATGAGCATGAGAGAATGTGAAGACACCAAAAGATAGTACAGTGGAAGAAGTGGTGTCTGAAGGGGAAAATCCAGAATTCCTTAATTGTTAGGATAAGAGCAGAATAGAAACAGTTTTTTAAAGACAGATCTGGCATTCCAGAGAACACATGATAGAGGAGAGATGGGGAAGAGACTATCAAGGTTGCTAAAGCGTTGAGGTGATATTGATTTTGAGCATTAAGATGAAGACTGAGTAAGGAAAGGCGAGGCAGGTCTAAGTTTAGTGTGATGTGAGTGGAGATGATGAGAGGTGATTGGTAGAGAAGGCAGAACTTAGTAGTGGGGCCGCAAGACCATGTGAGAGAGAATTGACTGAAAGTCTAGAAGTGGGAGAGGTGGGGAGAGTGCCAGATTGGTGGATGAGAGATAGTTGGAAGAGAAGGTATGGGAGACTGGAGGGAGGTGGGAACAGGTGGTAGAAGAAAGGATTATAAACAAGTCATTATAAGAAAAAATATAAACCAATGCATAAAGGCTTAATCAAGGGGTCTTCTTGTATAGCGTGGGTATGTTTCAGAACTTATATAAATGCTTTATGATTGCATTTAGTAGTCTGTGAATATTTAATAGATTTAACTCAGATGTTAAATACCTATTTTTGTGGAAAAATCTTGTGAAAACTCGGTTGATCATGTGAGAAGGTTGGTGTAATTAGTTTATTTGGATTACATGGTTGGAGGGCTTTTCGGTTATTCCTGCCTGAACTCAAATGAATTGTATTCAGATGGAAATATGGTATACTGTAGATAAAAGAATAGATAAAGAAATAAATAATATATATATTACAACACAAACCTCCCTACAAAAAAATATATTTTATCAGTTAATCAACATAAAAAAAATCCACAAACCTCAATTTATATTGTAAATAAAAAAAAAAAAAGTTACTGTATTTTTGCACAAGGACAACCAATTTAATTATTTCTGCCTACAAGATTCTCTAACACAAAGTGAGATGCACTAAGCCAGGGGTAGCCAACTCCAGTTCTTGAGAGCTACCAACAGTTAACATTTTCCATGTCTTCTTACAGAATGCCAAATGAAGTATTTAGCTCCACCTGTGGATCTTTTAACCCCTTCCCGACATTTGACGTACATGTACGTCATGGTCGGGAAGTACTTCCCGACATTTGACGTACATGTACGTCATGACTTCAAACTGTCACTGCGTCTAGAGACGCAGTGACAGTTAGGTGATGTCTGCTGTCCCTGACAGCAGACATCCCCCCTCGCCGCCCAGGGGGGGCAGGGGTGCCCCCCCCGGTCGGCGATCGCTGTGATTGGCTGTTCAAATCTGAACAGCCATTCACAGCGTTTCCTGTGTTACCGGCGGCTAAGCCGCTCGGTAACACAGGGATCGGTGGTGATCGGTGCTGTCAAGTACAGCACCGATCACCACCGATGTGCAGCCACCCCCTAGCACCCGCCGGGCACTCACCCGGCGGCAGCAGCAGCAGCTTCCCCGGCTATCCCGGCAGCTCAGCGCAGCAGCGCTGCCCTCCTCCCTCCTCCCCCCTCCCCCCGCAGCAGCAGCAGCAGCATCAAGCTGCAGGAAAAGTAATAAAAATCAATATAAGCACTGAAAAAATATATTTATATATATATATATATATATATATATATATATACACACATATATATATATATATGTGTGTGTGTGTGTGTATATATATGTATATATATAAATATATATATATATATACATATATATACACACATATATATATATATGTGTGTGTGTGTGTGTGTATATACCGCACCATTTACCACCGATCGCCAGCCCCCCCCCTCCCACCCGGCAGCCCCCCTCCCTCCCACCCACCCGGCTGCCGCAGCGCCAGCACCCCTCCCACCCCCCGCCAGCCGCAGCGCCAGCCCCCCTCCCAAAGCTGGTGACTAAAATGGGGTCACTTGTGGGGGGGTTCCACTGTATTGGTGCTTCGGGGGTCTTGCTAATGCGACATAGCACCCACCATTCATTCCACCACCAAAAATCACTCCTTCCCTTCTGAGTCCTGCCATGCACCCAACTGGTATTTTTTGGTCACACGTGAGGCATTGCCGTACTCGGGAGAAATTGGGGCACAGATTTTGGGGTGCTTTGTCTCCTTCATTCCTTGTGAAAATAAAAAATTTTGAGCCAGAACTGCATTTTTGTGTAAAAAATTACATTTTTTTACACAAAAATGCAGATCTGGCTCAAAATTTTTCATTTTCACAAGGAATGAAGGAGACAAAGCACCCCAAAATCTGTGCCCCAATTTCTCCCGAGTCCGGCAATGCCTCATGTGTGACCAAAAAATACCAGTTGGGTGCATGGCAGGACTCAGAAGGGAAGGAATGATTTTTGGATTTTGCAGCACAGATTCTGGTTGAATGACCCCCGAAACACCCATACAGTGGAACCCCCCCACAAGTGACCCCATTTTGCAAACTACACCCTTCAGGGAATTCATCTAGGGGTATAGTGTACATTTCAAACCCCCCGGGGTTTCACCAATTTTGATACAACTGAGCTGTGAAAATGAAAAATTAATTTTTTTCATTTTCACTGCCCAGTTGTACCACAATTGGTGAAACCCCTGGGGGTTTGAAATGTACACTATACCCCTAGATGAATTCCCTGAAGGGTGTAGTTTGCAAAATGGGGTCATTTGTGGGGGGGTACCTAACTTTTAGCATCTTATGGTGCCTAGAAACCTACATGGTGCCTAAAAAATAATCTCATAAAAAGGAGGCTCCAAAATCAAGTAGGTGCTCCTTCTATTATGAAGCCTGTGGTTTGGTCACCGTGCACACTAGGGCCACATATAGGATATTTATGAAAACCAAAGAATTGGGGGAATCAATTTTTAGTCACATTTCTCTAGTAAAATCTACTGTGTTCCTTAGAAAAATGTATTAAATTTGCAAATCTGCAAAAAAAATGAAATTTTGAAATTTCACCTACACTTTGTTTTAATTCCTGTGAAACACCTAAAGGGTTAACAAACTTCCAAAATGCTGTTTTGAATACTGTGAGGGGTGCAGTTTTTGAAATGGCATCATTTATGGGGGTGTCTCACATACAAGTCCCTCAAAGTCACATCAGAACTGAACTGGTCCCTAAAAAAATCAGTGTTTGAAATTTTCTTGAAAATTTGAGAATTTGCTATTCATATTGTAAGCCTCCTAGTGTCCAAAAAAATTAAAAGGAAGTTGAAATAATGATGGAAATATAAAGTAGACATATGGTCTATGTTAGTTATTAACTATTTTGAGTGGTATGATTATTTGTCTCACAAGCAGAAAATTTTACATTTTGCAAATCGCTAAATTTTCCATTTTTTCACGACATTTTGGTATTTTTCACAAAAAAACACAGACTGTATCGACCCAAATTTACCACTAATTTGAAGTACAATGTGTCACGAAAAAACAATCTCAAAATCACTGGGATAAGTAAAAGCAAAAAAAAGTTATCCCCACTTAAGTGAGACATGTCAGATTTGAAAAAAATGGCTCTGTCAGGAACGCCAAAACTAGCTCTGTCAGGAAGGGGTTAAACTATGTTAGGAATGAGTGCATCTGTGTACTTATGAGGCGACCTGGAAAATGTGAACTGTTGGTAGCTCTTGAGGACTGGAGTTGGCTACCCCTGCACTAAGCTATGGAGAGCAATAAAGTGGAGAGAGAGATAAAGTACCAGTTCCTAAATGTTCTGTTGCAGTATTTGAAAAATGACAGGAGTATCTTGATTGGATCTCTCTCTCTCTATCCTACTTTCTTTCTCTCCAAGGCTTAATACATCTGCCCCACAGATTGTATAGACAATCTGCATATTAATTCTGTACTTGATCTGCTAAGAGTCTTCATTGTTCTCCTATGATTATTCTTAGCTTTCTGTTTAGTTAGCTGTTTGTAGAGGCCAATAACTGCCTTCCCCTACTGCATGCCTGTATCACCATATACAGCAATGTTTCTGTGAACTTGCCAAGTCAACACTCTTTTTAAATATTATTTGAGTAGAAAATCTACGTTGTTGTTGTCGTCATTCAAAAACAACCTAGAGAGGACAGCATAACAATACATACAATGGATTAAAGATATGCACTGTAAGTCAGATCAATGCACCAATGGCCATGTGTGTTTCCCTACCAATTGGATAAAGTCTATTATTTATTGGCTGTGGTTGAGCATCCTGGGGAATAAGAACACTGCAAGATTCTCGCCACTGCAATCCATTTTAAATGATGCGGCTAGGCCAGAGGTTCCCAATCTTTTTTGATTCACGACACCCTAGAGAATCAGAATTTTTTTCACGGCACCCCTAGGTCCCCAAAAGATTTATTAGATTGGGTTTATATGCGATTCTTAGAGGCAGTTATGTGGTAAAGGGCAGGATTTGCTTCTGTTTGTACACATTCTATGATTGGCAGCCACCAGCACTGGCTTTGCTCCTAAATAATTAACCATTAATAGTTTGAGTTGGTCCTGGACTACCAAGCCGCGGCACCCCTGCATGTGTCCCGAGGCACCCCAGGGAGCTGCGGCACACAGTTTGGGAACCACTGGGCTAGGCTGATCTTCCTTGCAAGGCACTCATCGTCTGCTGATCCGCTCTGCCAGTCCCTTCATTGATTGCCTGTATCTTACCGTATTCAATATAAAACACAATGTAAAACACTTCTATTCTCATATAAAGCTATTAACCATACTGCAACAGCATATATCTCTTCACTTATCACAAAATATCTCCCATCTCGACCACTCCGCTCTGCACAAGATCTGCGTCTCTCTTCTGCACGGATAACTAGCTCCCATTCACTATTACAGGACTTTCATTGGGCTGCTCCCATCCTATGGAATGCCCTCCCACGCACAATAAGACTCTCCGCTAGCCTCCAAACTTTCAAGTGTTCCCTGAAAACTCACCTCTTCAGGCAAGCCTATCATATTTAAGTTATACACGCATAACCCTCTGAGGCACTTATGTATATATAGCTTCCCTTCTGGACTTGTAACTTGGTGGGACTGCTATGCTATTGCTGATGCCTGTCCTTGTGTTTCCCTCCTATATCCCTATAGATTGTAAGCTTGCAGCAGGGCCCTTCTACCTCCAAGTCTGTCTGTTGTTACCCAGTTAGTTTTATCACTGTCTACTATTGTAAAGCGCAACGGAATCTGCTGAGCTATATAAGAAACTATAAATAAATAAGAGAAGGGCTTTGATGGTGTGTGAGCTTATGAGGTAGACCAGTTATTGCTTTTGCTCCTTGTCTACAATAATATAATAATAATAATAATAATCATTTTTCCAGGTATATCTTGCTTCTTTTATTTAATTTAAATCTTGGTCAGTTTTACTAGAGGTTTGCTTAACAAAAGTCATTATACAAAGCCAATACAAAATACATGAACATATTGGGAAATTTCTTCATGGAATGATCCAAAATCTTCTGTATATCCATTCCATCTATCCATATTTAAACATGAAATAATGGTCATGACTGCAATTTTGGTTTATAAAATAAAGGTTATATTTATTTACTTTTTTATTTACAGAAATGTAGTATTTTAAATATTTTTACAGTTAGATAAATAATTCTCTGCTTATTTTTATGTATAAATGTATACAGTAAATCTAAATGCCAATACACAAGGAGCAATTTTGGGGAGATTTCTAAATGATCTGACTAGATTGCTTAGAAATTAAGCACACATCACCCCATGTGAATACACCCAATGCAGTCAAAATCTATTCAGTTCACCAGTGGTCTCACCAGAGAACACTGGTCTGTACACATTGCTGGTCCATCGCATGTGTGCTAACAATGTGTGCTTAGTGATGTGGGCTTAGCACACCGTTCAGCATGGGGCCCCTTGTGTACGTGCCTTTAAAATAGGAGTCTGTATAAGCATTATATATACCGTTGAACCCCTATCCATTTGCACGCACACACTCATACACATATATATATATAGGTTTCCTGTGTCCCAGCACTCACCAACAGGCAATATGATGATTAACTTACTCTAGCGTCTTCTTTGACAACGTAAGTCCATAATATGGCCAAATATTATCTGTAAACCGCTGCAGAATGTGTTTGTGCTATATAAAGAACTGGTAATTAATATATGTTCTCAATTTTGTCACTTGTAATTTTATTCCATATTTGCATTACAAAATTATGTAAATCGGGGCTCTTCGAACCTAGATATGTCTCTGATCATCATTGTGGAACTACTTTCTGCTTGATTCTATGTACCCATGTACTCTCTTTTGTTACACTTCAATAAATGATGGATTACTTTACAGAGAGCTATTGAATACAACGCTCTTCCCGGCAGAATTTTTGCTTTGGTTGGAAGAATAAATAACGCTAGATGCAAGTAAGAAGGAAATTAAAGTTCACAGTGAAACAAAGTGAAAAGATGGAGCATATAGAACAGTTGTGTATTAAAGTATACAAAACACAGATTTTGCTGGCGTGCTTCTAAGTTTTATGGTTGCAGTGGGTAATCGCACAAGAAAAAAAAACTTCTTCACATCTAAAGCAGCCTTAACAAGAAGCTGGTATCCTGCTGTAATGCTTCAGGCCCAGAATTAAGGCTCGAACGGCATTGGGAATTAACGGGCAACATTTGCCTGGGCATTTTCTGACAAGCTATGCTTCTCCCTGGTGCTCAAGCCTGAAAACTATTAATAGCTGAGACTCACACAGAACCTTTTTTTTTTTTTTGGAGTTTCGAACAGTTTAAAAAAAAAATCATTTTACAAACTACAGAAAAATAGTTGAGAGATGCATTATAATTAACAGGCAAAAAAAAGAAGGAAAAAAATGCTTAACCTTGTTAGATTTCTTTCGTACAGACATACTGTATAAAAAATATCAAACATATGGCTCTTACTGCTCTTTAACACCATTAACATTTAAAAATGATTGATTGCGTTATACCAATACCATTTACAGAGTTTCAGGCAGATCTGTTTTTATGTTAATCATGTAACGTGGTACTTAAAGTAAAGGTTAAATAGACATAAAATCTTACACTGCAAAAGTTAACAGCATATATTGCCTTAGATGTCAGGTTAGACTTTCCCTTCACCAAAAAATTAAAATAAATGCATAGCTTCCAAAGTTTAGTCAATTACTAAGCATTTTACTGCAAGACAGATTTGTTACACATGGCACAAACCCTAAATATATGGTGAAAACATAGGCCCACTTTCTACTGAACTGTGATATCGGTCTTTCATATATCCCTGAAGTGGAGCATCCGTATAAACACACAATAATACAAAACATTTCATCAAAAATTCATTGTGTCCCTGTTTCTTTAGGAAACATAATTTAATCAGAATGATGCATGTCCCATGTTTTATCTTGACAGGCCCTGTATATCCAAGCACTGCCTATTATACACAAATGTACAGCAGGTTACTTGTTGAATAATGTATTTCAACTACTTAAAATTACTAAGAATTTGCTAAGACCTGCACATGAAGTTGTAGTTGTTAATGTGCTTTACTTAACCCCTTAGTGAACTCATAACATATTTTGGCATGAATGATTGACTGTACCCAATCACTTTACAGCTCTATAGTAACATACATTTGTTAAAACTCAAAGATAAATGTAGAACTACCAAATATATTCTATTAAATTACTACAGCATTCTGGAGATCGAGCAAAAAAATCCTGCATATATATATATATATATATATATATATATATATATATATATATATATATATATATATATATATAGATATATCTATAGTCCCAGCGTGGCAACACACTCATTTAAAAGGTAAACTTTAGCCGTTGCCTTCACCAGTGACTCTCACCTGAGAGCACGTATGTAGAGAACAAAGATGCGGGAGCGGCACTCGGCAAATAAATGTAAACGTAGACTTAGGCAATTTGCAAATTGCCTAAGTCTACGTTTACATTTATTTGCCGAGTGCCGCTCCCGCATCTTTGTTCTCTAGATATATCTATATATATATAGATAGATATATATCTATATATATAGATAGATATATATATAGATATATATCTATCTATATATATAGATAGATATATACATACTGTACATGCATATAGAGTATACACACACACACACTCTCTCTCTCTAAATCAATTATGTGCATGTTCTGCTGCAATATTATTCACACTATTTTTTTTGCCATAGTCAAGAAAAGCAAATGAGGCATTTTCCTCCATAACATGGTATACAGTGTTCTAAAGAATGCTACTCCAACATCCAATTACAGATTTAATGTGAGAACAAAGCAAGAGATTATTCTTTTTTTCCATACTCGTTTATGGCATTAAAGATATGATTGATTCCACAGACTAAGGCAATTGCATCGGTTGTCTTAATGGTGGAGCTGTCAATGCCAAATATGTGTTTATCTTTTCATTCATCCCATTCTGGAACACACAAATCAAATGTTTGAAGGACATTTCACTGACCTGTTACGGCCCTTCAAACACAATACTGGTATTACTTACATAAGTGCCACATTTTGTAGGGTGGAAGCTTTATCAGTGACTGCTTTGCGACATCTGGCGGTCCCTAGTATTTATGAAATCAAATAAAAAAATAGTTGTGTGTCTTGAAAGCTCTTCATACATGCATGTTTTTGTCCAAAAGGCTTTGGTACCCCCTAATGGGGGGGACACACATAGCCCAACCACCAGTAGAAATAGCACATGGCCTGCCATGAATCTATAGGGTACAAAGGTCACAAATCTTTAGATGCCATGACGTGGTGACAATAGGGCACTTTCCAGACAGAAGCTGACCCAGCTTGAATATAAAAAGGACCACAATTACATGTTCCCACACATTTAAGTCTTAGATATAAAGAGACATGCAAAGCATTCAATCTTCAATTCACTTGCCTATCTTTGGGATTTAACCCTCTACAGACCTGAGATGTGTTTAAAGCACCATATGACAAAAAGACAAAAGTAATTCCAGTACTTTTATCTTGTACAGAGATTTTATATCATTTAAAAACCTATTAAGCACGTTTAAAGATAAATGTTAATAAAAGTCATACAATCAGATACTGAAAATTACTGTATGTGTTATTTTTCGTTTACTGCAATGTGCAATGCCCTTAAAGATATTGTATATCACATCATTCTGCCAGTATCCACTGAAAGCACAAAAACAATATGACCATTCCTCAAATAAATAGCCTAATCTTTTCTCCAATTAAAACGTGTTTTGTTATACAGTATCTCATCTAATTTTATATTGTAATAATTCAAATATGCCATGAATCAAACCCTTACAAATGTATTGTTTAAATAATAAGTACATATATCTGCACCCCTATATATATATATATATATATATATATATATATATATATATATATATATATATACTTAGGGGACTAACACTCCCCAGGCTGGCACCTGGGCCAAATACCACAGTCACCCCCTGTTGGCATAGCAGTGCCAGGCTTCCACACCACATATATATATATATATATATATATATTTCACCAGTATCCTGTGCGCAAGTCCTTAGTCTTTATTGAGGAACTACAAGTCCCAGGAGTAACTTCCAAATGCACTTTAGTTTTCTTGCTTTCAACCGGCAGCTCCCGCAATACCTGGATCCACAGGTCACAATATTTCGAGAAAAAGACAAAGGCGGAGCGCTCCATAGTGCAAGTATTGTTTTTATTTGAATAAAAAGTGGTAAACTTTCACGTGCAGATAAAATGAATCATGTACCACAGCAGGCGGTTATCACATACCGCAGATGTATTTTGCTTAAGCCTCAGGCGGCAGGTAGGAGAGGTTACACTCACACGTCCAGGAACTATCAGTGCCAGGCCATGCCCCTACGCGTTTCGTCACGTGGACTTCGTCAGAGGAAGTCCACGTGACGAAACGCGTAGGGGCGTGGCCTGGCACTGATCGTTCCTGGACGTGTGAGTGTAACCTCTCCTACCTGCCGCCTGAGGCTTAAGCGAAATACATCTGCGGTATGTGATAACCGCCTGCTGTGGTACGTGATTCATTTTATCTGCACGTGAAAGTTTACCACTTTTTATTCAAATAAAAACAATACTTGCACTATGGAGCGCTCCGCCTTTGTCTTTTTCTAGAAATATATATATCCAATAGCTAGCAGATATTTCTATCCAAGAGCAAGGAGCACTCACCAACCATATTGCAGTGAAAAATAAAAATTTTAATCCATAAAGAAAGTCAGTCGACGTTTCGAGAACTTTCGACCCACTAGGGGTCTTTATCAAGACAACAACAATAATATCATCCGCACATCAGGCAGAATATAGGCATGAGAAACAAAATTCACTAGTCTAATGAGACAAAGATAGAACTCTTTGGCGTGAATGCCAGGCGTTATGTTTGGAGGAAAGCAGGCCAATAACATCTCTACAGTGAAGTATGGCGGTGGAAGCATCATGCTGTGGGAACATTCTTCAGAAGCAGGAACTTGCAGACTAGTCAAGATAGAGGGAAATATAAATGCATCAATGTACATAGACATCCTGGATGAAAACCTGCTCTGAAGCTCTCTTGACCTCAGACTGGGGTGACAGTTCATCTTTCAGCAGGACAACAAACCTAAGCACACAGCCAAAATATCAAAGAAGGGTCTTCAGGACAACTCTGTGAATGTCCTTTAGTGGCCCAGCCAGAGCCCGGACTTGAATCTGATTGGACCTCTCTAGAGAGAACTAAAAATGGCTGTGCACTAACGCTTCCCCCATCCAACCTGATGGAGCTTGAGAGGTGCTGCAAAGAGGAATGGGCACAACTACCCAAAGATAGGTGTTCCAAGCTTGTGGCATTATATTAAAAAAAGACTTGAGGCTTTAAAATGTTACCTGTCACGTTTTGGGCGACTTGTGGAGAGCCAGCTGCAGAGTAACGGAAGTGGGGCTCTTTGATGTAACTATGTTGCATGGGTGAACAATAGTGACAGTTAATGTAACAAACGAGACCTTGAGAATAATAATACTGAAAGAGTTTGGGTTTTAATGAGCAGTCCTTTAAATACACTGAAAGAGATGAATTGATGGAATGATATACTGAGAAAGATTTGAGGAATGAGTCAATGATAAATCGATGATTCAATGTTGAGACGATAAGAAGATGATGATGGCTTGATGTTGAAGGAATGATGCAACGATGGTTCAGATGCTGCTGAGTAACGTCGTGACTGTTGGTAGCGCCAGGAAGCTCTGAACAAAAGGAGAGGACCACCGGTCACGCCGTGACACCAGACACCAACTGTGGGATGATGCCCAACGTCAGCCTCTGTTCCTTTAAGTAGTTGGAGAGTCCTGGATAACTTTGGCTTGATGCAGTGGACGACCGGCAAGGTCTGGAGTAGAGATACCTCCGGAGAAGGTAATGGAGTCAGGCTGCAGGAAGGGAATACCGCAGTGAAGCTGCTATCAGGTACAGATGTACCGGGTGTCATCTTTGCTGGCGATCCGCCAGCAGCATGCTGCTGGCGGATCACCAGCAACACGGCGCCGCCATCTGACTGTGACGCGCGTGCGTCCCCCACGCACGCGCGTCACAGTATCCGGGCGACGGGGCGGACGCATTACTGTCCGCCTCCCGCTCGAGGGGCAGGGGGGGGGGACCCGAGGAGGCTACTGGGGGGTGCGGTCGCCCGGTGTGGGCACTGGGCGACCGAGGGCAGCACCGTCGGAAGAGGACGTGCGCGCGCGTCCCCTTCCGGCATACAGATGGCGGCGGGGCAGGGGATTGCGATGGCGACGCCATCACCATCACCTGCAAAGATGAGACCAGACCCATCTGTAGACAACATTGTACTGACTGGTTTGCAGACCCAGCCATCAGGGTTTTAAGTGCTTGGCTCAGACCTGATTGGATCTTCAGTGATGACTTCACGATCAGGGCTGGCTTGAGGATTCAGGATAACCAACAAGATGGCCGCCGCCATACAGGAGACATGTGCGGACGGCAGGGAGACAGACTACGCGAGTGCGCCAAGGCCAGCGTTTGTCAGGATTGCGGCCTAAGAGAGAGCAGATGCAATTCTGGCGGACTTCACCTCGCGCCCCCGTACACCAGGATGCCGCAGGCCAGGACCAGCGCCGAGAGGGGAATAGAGCTCACCGGCGTAGGGTGACATGCCAGCACACTGCAGGCCGTGGCCAGTGCCGGAGGTGAGGGTAAGCGCCATGGCGTTTGTGACATTACCAAAGGTAATTCAAGTATTGAGCAAAGGCTGTGAATACTTACTTACATGTGATTTCTGATTTATTTTTAATTTTTAATACATCTACAAAAATTTCCCAAAAACGTTTTTCAAATTGACATTATGGGGTATTGTGTGTAAAATATTGAGTGGTAAAATTAATTTTTTCCATTTTGGGATGAGGCTGCAAGGTCAAATGCAGGATTTCTAAAGGGGGGTTTCCAGATGTGATGTGGCTAGGATGCCGGCGTTCACTATGCAAACACAATAGTTTGTGGAGGGGAGGGTTAGGCTGTGGGATTGTTAGTTTGCGGAGGGGAGGGTTAGGTTGCAGGAGCGTTAGATTGCGGAGGGGAGGGTTACACTGTGAGAGAGGTAGTTTACAGAGGGGAAGGTTAGGCTTCGGTAGGGTAATTTTCCGGAGGGGAGGGTTAGGATGTGTATGGGGGGGCGTGGTGTGGGTTAAGCTGCAGCAGGGAACACTTGGCCTTGCATATATGGCACAGAGATGAGGCACAGGAGAGTTATTTTTACGTGTTAAGGTCCCAAAGCTGTACTCAGCATACTCTGTCTGCACTGCTGACTGTGTAACTAATTATTGTCACATAATTAGTTACACTAAGTAAGCGCTCCCCTCTTCTGATCCCTTTGCCTGATCTTTGACCTTCTTATACAGCAGCTGCGGTCAGAGCAGGGGGTCTGTGTTCAGTCAGTGTAAATGTGGTCATCCCCCCCCGGTCCATTCCACTCTGTTAACTTAAAAAAGCTGGGAGGACTTGCGGTCCCTGCAGTGTAAGAGCAGCTACTGTACTGTGTGCAGTTGCTGGCCAGCGTGTCCAGGGCAGCGTGCTCCGTACAGTCACTGACTGTCTGTGTGCAGTCCCCTGCATGAAGAGTCAGTGCAGTCGCAGCCCAGCACTTCTCAACAGCCTTGGCGGCTTCCAGTATGTAAGAGAGGAGCCGGGACCAGAGCGCTGTACTGTAGATCAGCGCCAGAGATTTCAACTCAGTTTAACTCCTTGCGCTGTCCTTGCCTGCCAGTGTCACTTCCCTTGTAAAGAAGTCAACTCCGGGCTCCCGCCGCTGCTCGGCTCAGTGCCCAGTGCATCTGAAAAGCTGTCCTGCTGAGCACTCAGAAGCTGCTGCGGCAGGACATTAGCAGCCCACAAAAAAACTTTGGCTATCAGGGGGGTTTCTGTGCAACCAGAACCCCCCCCCCCCCCTGCGTGCGCCACTGCCCGCTGTAACATAACAAAATGTAAAAAAAGTGAAGCTCTGTAAATACTTTCTGGATGCACTGCACAGGGCCGCCATCAAGACAGAGAAAGAGACGGACAGAAAGACAGGGGAGATTGAGTCTCTTCCAAATACAATATTCTAAAGTAACAAATTATTTGATCATGACACCTTTGCTTTCTTATGGTTCTAGGCCTACAAACTATGTTTAATGCACAAAAGTATAAAAATTATTGTATAAAATTACCTTCAGGCTGTTTGTATAAGGTGAAAAAAAAACATAAATGCATTCTGTGTTAAGACTTGGGCCCCATCCCCAAGATATCTCATTATGGTATTCAAATATTCAAACATACAGAAAAATCTTATATACAAAATACTTCTGGCTTCAAGCATTTGGGATATGGGAGACTCAACCTGTATACACAATTACACATACAGTATATGTATGTATGTATGTATGTATGTATGTATGTGTGTGTGTGTGTGTGTTATTGTATACTGTCTCATCAGTACTCTGTGCTATATCTTTCCTGTAAAAGTGAACGCATGCTATTACCGCACATTAGTTAGTCATTCTTTTGCAGGTTTATTTAATAAGGGATCTGCTCAGCAAGGGGATTCTTCTAACAATAAGCCTATGGCGTAAATCCTTATTAAGCAGGACCTTAAATTATTATAGGTTAATGATACATACTATTGAGGACAATATGGGAATATTATTTAGCATGTTTAGGAAAATGAAACGTGCAGCAGGCAAGCTGCAGCTGCAGAGTATTCAGCTATTTACGTGAAAAGCATATAGATATTTATATATAAAAAGTACATTTTATTAAATAACTTTATAAATTACACTATATACTGTAGAATACATGTATCCAATTATTTTGCAGAAATAAGTACAATTGTTTGCAGTTCAAGCCTAGAAGTAATTGTCCAGCCTGTGCAGATATTCTATTAGGGTATTTCCTAGTACCCGCTCTGAAACAATATTAGAAGCAATGGACATGCACAATAGTGTAGTATATTTGGTAAAAACAGATTTTACTTACAATAAGGATATGTGTTAAAAGCCATTAACACAATAAGTGCTTGATAT
The DNA here is from genome assembly GCF_055691185.1 of Crinia signifera. Taxonomy (NCBI): domain Eukaryota; kingdom Metazoa; phylum Chordata; class Amphibia; order Anura; family Myobatrachidae; genus Crinia; species Crinia signifera. The sequence continues at coordinate 411,134,928 of NC_139217.1, read as the reverse complement.
ACATAAGGGTCATATTACCCTGCAGACAGTCACTGTGCACACAATAGCGGAGCCCTGTCCACTCAGTCAACTTCTAGGTCTGTGATGTGACTGTTGTTAAGTTCAGCACCAAACATGTTTTGTCACACATGGGCCCTTATTCTAGTTGACTCGGATGGATGCGTATTTTCGGACAGCCACAGAGTATTCTTAGCCCCTCCTAAGACCACTTGGACATTTCTCTGTGCGAAAGAAGGGATATGGGCGGGCAGCTGGCATCCGGCTATGTCAGCTGTCCACCCCCCCCCACACGTGCGTCACGGCCGGATTACCATACGTACGCCCAGCTGTTTCATGGGAACGCCCATGAAACGCAGATCGTACGCATATAGTAATGAGCCCAAACAGCCCTTCACGCCCCTCTCCACCTCCTGCTCGGATTGTTCCGACGGATCATTTTCTGTACAGAATTCACGCTGTATTCGGACGTGTGTGGCATTCGCACATTCGCAGATACGCCTCTGCACATGCGCAAACACAATACCGTCCGACCGAACACGCAGCCATCCGACTCAATCAGAATAAGGGCCATTGTCATTTTCAAAAACAGCCTGTAACATGACAGTTAGTAGCTCATTGGCTGGTAGTTTACCACTCTCCACTTGATCACTTGGTGCATATGGCCCTTTAACTGACAGTTTGCCATCTCCTCCTTCCTCTTTTGGGGTAAATTTACCCCTGTTGAAGATGGGATGTTGCCCATAACAGCCAATTACATTTTATCTATTATCTTCTAGAAATTGCTAAATAAATAAGAAGTATAATACCATTGGTTTCTTTGGGCAACATTGCATCTTCAATAGAACTCCAATTTTAGCAAATAAACCCCTAAGAACGTGTCGTCTTTTGTGGTTGACATCTCCTTTAACATACAATTTATATGGAAAAATTTAAAGCAGGGGTTCTAAAACAGTGGCCGGTATCATTTGTATATACAGTACAGTAGGGATGAGAATCTAGTGCACAAAATTAGGACGCATACTAGTAAGAATAAAATGGAATAATACACAGTACAATAACATTATTGTTCAATCACATTCCATTGTGATTGAACAATAATGTTAAACAGATAATTAAGAGAATAAGTAAAATCCTGAAGACTGGCAGGCGCATTATAAGGCAAAGTGGCTGTAGTTGTGGGCAGCTGCAGAAGCCTGATTTACTGCTTTACTGGTATTGAGAGTATACCATCAACTAATGCAGGGATCTTATGTAAGCCAAAACCCGTGCTGCCCAATGATTTTAGGCCAGCTCGGCAATCATCATGATTAGTATCCGCACTTGCACCAGCCCCATGACTCATGTGACTCATTGTTGAGATGACTTCGGACATATCTGTAAGTAGGAAAATAAGGCAACAGCTATCCATGGTCCATTGTCTAAGGTGAACCATGCATCTGGCTTCATATGGCATAAAATGGATAAGGACACATTGTGTAGATAGGGAGTAATAATAATAAAAAACAACAACGTGTTGCTTCAAGTCACCCCAATGTCCTTACTGATGATTTGATACCTTTGCAGATTTGTTCAGTTTACTTCCAGCAGATAAATGTTGTGAAAAGGTTGTGTTTAGGAAGGCTATCAAAACAATGGGGTGCGGTTACAGAATAATGTTTTCGCTTAGTGGGTAAATGCCTACTCTGCATAAAAAAAAAGTCCAATATTTTTCAGCTTAATAAATAACCCCCTCCTAGTGTGATCCCTCACATATACACTGCTTTGAGTAAGCAGATGGAAAATGATGTATATTCATGACTTAGACTAGAACAAAATAAGACATTTGCTGAGGTATTATTTCACAAATAGTCTTTACTTTGCCTGGTTTCTTTGTGACACTGACCTAGATTTTGTCACGACATAGATGCCCTAAAGGGGATGTCAGTGTAGTAAGTGGGTGCCTCCGTCATCTGAAAAAGACACAGCTGTCATTTAATTTAGCTCTCCGGTAGAGGTGGGGTCCCAGGGGAAGAACTGCTACCAGATTATTAGTCAGGGCTTCCAAGCAGCTACAACAACATGTTGTAGCATTGACACAAGTGGTAAATTGCATCACTTTGCAGAATTTTGAGCAAGTTTATTTTGCCCTAAATTCTGACTTTCATACATTTAAAGGAGTACATCTAAAACCATTTAAAGGTTGAATAACCTATTAGTTTTCCATTTTCAGTTCTAATTATTTAGCTTATTACTTCTACATATTTGTGCATAGTGAATGGATTTTATATACAAAAATAATGCAGTCTAGAAACATTTGCTATATAATGCAACTAAAACATAAAGCTAAAAAAATAGGTGTATTACAGGAAAATTATATTGCAACTTAAAAAAGTAGAGAAAAGCATAGCAAAAAAAATTTAAAGAAAAGTTACAAACTATACAACATTCATAAACTGCCAATATAGAATTTTGTTCTTTTATAAATCAATTAAGCATTTCTCCATTTAAAAAAAAGATCTGGAATTTCTTCATTAATGATGTTGGAAGGTTTGTTAAATACTATGACAATTCATACAAAAAAAGAGTTAATTTGTAGATTTGTAGAATCTACAGAGAGGAAACCCAGGAAGAGTGTTTAAAGTTAATTTGAGCTACTTAACTGCTATTACACTCTGAGCCATACTGCAGGAGTTTCCAGTACTTTATATATAACTGCCAACTGTCTGTATTCAGCCCCAGTTACTATCAATTGTCACAGACGGTATGCAGTCTACAGTGTCTAGGTCGACAGTCAAAAGGTCAACATGGTCAAAAGGCTGACATGTGTTGACAGGTCGCATTTCATACCCTACCATCCGCTATGGCATGGTGAGAGAATATAATAGTATGCCGAGTGCAGCGAGGCACCGTGCCCAAAGCATGGCAAGCATAGCGAGCCATGCAAGGAGATGTGGCACACTTGGACGGTGTCCAACTCCATACCAACCTATGTTGACATAGACGCAAAAACCATGAAAACCTTTTCCATGTCACCCTTGTGACCCAGTCAACCAATAGTGGTCGACCTTTTGACTGTAGACCTAGAAGACAATGTAGATCTAATATACTGTAACTGTCACAGACATGCTGGGGGAAATTTACTAAAGGAAATTTGTAAAAAATAGGCGTATTTGTATCCAGAAGTACACTTATTTTTGACATTTACTATCCCGAAAATACGGCAATTCGTAGTCGTATTAGTAGAACATCAATACGAATTGCCATATTTTCAGGATAGTAAATGTCAAAAATAAGTGTATTTCTGGATACAAATACACCTATTTTTTTTTACCAATTTCCTTTAGTAAATTTCCCCCGCTACTGTATGTCTGTACACTATCAACATCTTGTTACATAGCATTGTGCACAATGACACACTAATACTAACAAAAATATGTTAGCCCAATGTAAGTGGTAAACAGAAAACAAGGTAATGAGTTTATTTTTGTACAGGTGTCAAATCGCAGCTGTTGTATGGCTTGGCACGTGAAGGCAATTCATGGACAGCTAGTGCCCTGATGTAAGTCTCATGTGTTATCCCATAACAGCTATATCCCAGGTTCAAATATCTGTGTCGAAATGGCAGTGGCTACTCCAGATAAGGGGTTCCAGCAGAGTCCAAAATTTCAAGCTATCAAATGCCAGTGATTCCCGGCCGGTGATGTTTGGCAGCGTTTGGGATGGCAGATGCTGTGGATCCCCTATTCTGGACTGCCCAGCAGCCCCACTTTGGGAGTCTTCACTGGAAAGGAGTATTAGTGGTTACATTATGTAACATGTTTGCCATTGATATATGGGGAGTATATTACTTTACCGGTGGCGTAACAATAGCCCTGCAGACCCCGCGGTCGCGGGGAGGCGCTGATTAAGTGTGGGTGCTGGGGGTCTGCGGGGCTATCATGCGCGGCACTGTTGGACCCTGTGACCCAACCTTGCCCCTCTGTTCGCAGCTGCCGTCGGGGGTCGGGATCCGCGACCAACCTTGCTGTTCGCCGCTGGGACCGCAGATCTACTTGTCTCTTGTCTGTGGTCCCGGCTCCCCTCCTTTTTAGGCGTCTGTTACTGAAAATGGACTTCACAAAATGGCTGCCCCCTAACAGCAGACCGTTTTTGAGGATGCTAGAGGAGGCCGCCGCTTCCTCTAGCATCCTCAAAAAGTGTCTGCTGTTAGGGGGCGGCCATTTTGTGAGGTCTATTTTCATTAAAAAGCCTGACAAGAGGAGAGCCGGGACCACTGACAAGAGAAGTAGATCTGCGGTCCCGGCAGCGGGGAGCAGACGGGTTAAGTGCAGGGTGGGAGACGGGCGGACTTTATTTTAGGGGGGCGCCCGAAATTGCCAAATAAATAGTTACGCCACTGCCTATCCTTACCCTAATATCCCTCCCCCCAGGGAATAACCCAGAGGCGTGCTTAGTTGCTTAAACAGAAAAGTTATAAAACAGATTGTGCCTGCCTATACTAAATGTACACAATGTATAAACTCAAAATCATCATTTTTGAAATAATTAATTCATTTCAAGAGCAACAGAGCAACCATATATAATATCCGTTCTTCAATATTTCCAATCTACGGTTAAATTGCCCATATAATTATCGCTAGAAAAATCATTAAGCCTTCTTTATTGCTAATTTGATTAGCAGTCTAACGCTGTGAGGCTGCCTAAATTTGAGTTAGACGACTATATGAGTTTGATACACCCTTAGGAGAAATTTATCATGACATATTAATTGTCACAGACACTTCAGATTGTATGAACAGAAACCTTTATTTTAAGATGTACGATTTAAGGCAGATGAGTGTCCTGAAAGATCTCCTAAAATATGAAATGAAGATTTGTTTATTTGACTGTGTCTTAACCCCTTCACGACATTTGACGTATATATACGTCATGGCCGGGAAGTACTTCCCGACACATGACGTATATATACGTCATGACTTTAAACTGTCACTGCGTCTCGAGACGCAGTGACAGAGGGACGATGTCTGCTGTCCCTGACAGCAGACATGTCCCTGCATGCCCAGGGGGGGCTGCGATGTCGCCCCCCCGTCGGCGATCGCTGTGATTGGCTGTTCAGTGTGAACAGCCATTCACAGCGTTTTCCTGTGTTACCAGCGAATCAGACGCTTGGTAACACAGGTGTCAATCACCGCCGGGCGTCAGGGGGCATGAGGGGGTCATCGGTGACGATGACACCTCACCCCACCCTCACCCCACCTGCCCCCAAGGCTGTGATTGGTCCGTGGGACCCACGGACCAATCACAGCCAAGGCGCGACATTTAAACTAACGGTGACTGCGCTGCAGACGCCATTCCGGTCTGGAATAGCGTGCAGAACGGTCACCGTGCCTGTCTGCCGTGAATACCGACCTGATCCTTGCTAATACTTACCTGATCCTTGCAAATACCTTACCTGATCACCTGCTCACTGCTTGTAGCGTGCTGGACGCTTCCTGGATCTGACTTCCTGAGACTTCCTGCTGCTGCTGCAGTGTGATAGAGAGATAGAGAGATAGAGAGAGAGATAGAGAGAGATAGAGAGATAGTGACAGAGAGAGCTATATTTTGTGTCTGCTACCCCCCCTTTTTGGGGGTGCAGGGGTTTTTTATATATAAATAACTGTCGCTGCTGCTGCAGTGTCATAGTGATAGATAGTGATAGATAGTGAGAGATAGTGATAGATAGTAATAGATAGTGAGAGATAGAGAGATTTGTGTCTGCTACCCCCCCTTTTTGGGGGTGCAGGGGTTTTATTTTATATATATAACTGTCAGTGCTGCTGCTGCAGTGTCATAGAGTGATAGATAGTGATAGATAGTGAGAGATAGAGAGATAGAGAGAGATAGTGACAGAGAGTGATAGAGAGTGTATATTTTGTGTCTGCTACCCCCCCTTTTTGGGGGTGCAGTTTTTTTTTATACATATAACTGTCAGTGCTGCTGCTGCAGTGTCCTAGAGTGATAGATAGTGAGAGATAGTGAGAGATAGAGAGATAGAGAGAGATAGTGACAGAGAGTGATAGAGAGTGTATATTTTGTGTCTGCTACCCCCCCTTTTGTGCTGATCAGTATATCTGTGCTGATCAGCAACTTTTTGGGGGCGCAGAGGTTTTTTTTTTATATATATACCTGTCAGTTGCTGCCAGTTGCACTGTCAGTTGCACCAAAGGTTGTGCACCTGCTGTCCCTCACTGGTAATCAGTGTCGCATCACTGATCACCTTTTTTTTTTTTTCGTGAGTGCTGTGGGGTCTTTTTTTAATTTTTTTTTTACACACACTGATTTTGTGGGTGTCCTGTGGCCACTGTGCGCCGATCAGTGACGTACATCACTGATCAGCTTTTTCGGCACAGGGTTGATCAATTTTTTTTTTTTTTTTTGATCAGATTCCTGTTGCCTTTGAGCGCTGTTCAGTGACAGACGTTACTGACCAACATCTGTGCTCAATTTTTGGTGCAGGACCTTTTTTTTTTTTTTTAACCCCTTCATTTTTTTTTTTTTTAACCCCTTCAATTTTTTTTTTTTTTAACCCCTTCATTTTTTTTTTTTGTATAAAGTATTGTTTTTGTTCTGCACTACATACACACTACATACCCCCCGGGTTGAAATAAAGTTTGTACCCCCCCCTACACTATACACGTGTTGAAACATTTCACTACCAGTAACACAAAAATAAAAATGGCATCCCAAATGTCCTCCCAAATGTCCTCCCAAATGTCATCCCAGTCATCCAGAAGAATGTATTCAGTGGAGGAGGCATATGCCATGCTTGCCTCTGATTCTGACACAGCCAGTGAGGCAAGCGGGGAATTTGAAGGATTCGTCTTAAGCTCCTCTTCCTCCTCTGGTGATGAGGGACCCCCTCAAAGACGCCCCCGTAGAGCAGCTGAGACCCCCCCCCCAATAATTGATCTCGTATGGACCCCACCACCAGACAATTTTGAGCCCCAGGTTCCTGAGTTTTTGGCCATGCCAGGAATCCAATTTGATTCCACAGGTCTCAGAGAAATTGACTTTTTCAAATTATTTTTCTCTGATGATTTTATAAATTTAATGGTGGACCAAACTAATTTATATGCCCAGCAGTTTATTGCTCAAAACCCCACGTCATCATTTGCTAGGTGGACCCCTGTAGATGCAGTAGAGATGATGACGTTTTGGGGTCTGGTGTTTCATATGGGCATAGTAAAAAAGCCACAAATTAGGCAATATTGGAGTACAGATGTTCTGTACAGCACCCCATTTTACCGTATGGCCATGACTCGGACTCGTTTTGAGGCAATCCATAAATTTATACATTACACCGATAATGCACAGTGCCCACCCAGAGATGATCCCACCTTTGACCGGCTATTCAAAGTCAGGCCGGTCATTGATCATTTCAGTGCCAAATTTGCAGAGCTATACATCCCTGAAAAATTTATTTGTATTGACGAGTCCCTTATACATTTTAAAGGAAGGGTTAAATTCCGCCAGTACCTTCCCAGTAAGAGGGCAAGGTATGGCATAAAAATGTATAAGCTGTGTGAAAGCACCACAGGGTACACCCACAAGTTTAGGGTATATGAAGGGAAGGATTCAAGAATTGAACCGCCAGAATGCCCCCCCTCCCTCGTAGGTGTTAGTGGCAAAATTGTCTGGGATTTAATGCACCCCTTCCTGGATAAGGGTTATCACCTCTATGTGGATAACTTTTACACCAGCATCCCCCTGTTTAAGGCCCTTGGTTCAAGAGGTACAGCAGCTTGCGGTACTGTGCGCAAGAACCAAAGAGGCCTCCCCAAAACGCACATTGCCCAAGTAATGAGAAGGGGTGAAAGCAGGGGAATATGCACCGAAAATATGTTGTTGGTCAAATATAAGGACAAGAGGGATGTCCTTATACTGACAACAATTCATGGAGACAGTACCACCTCCATCCCTGTACGAGGTACCAGTACCCACACCTCAAAACCAAATTGTATCCTAGATTACAATAAGTACATGGGCGGAGTGGATCTTTCAGATCAGGTACTGAAGCCGTACAGTGCCCTGCGGAAAACAAATATCTGGTACAAGAAGCTGGCCGTGTATATCATCCAGATGGCACTGTATAACGCTTACGTGCTATTCCGTTCTACCGGCCAGAGGGGGACATTTATGCACTTTCAAGAGGAAGTCATAAAGGGCCTAATATTTGGGAACCAGCAGGCAGAGGGCCCCAGTACTTCTAGTACTGGGCCCCGTATTGTACCAGGGCAGCATTTTCCCAACGAAATCCCCTCCACTGCAAGAAAGGGCAGGACACAAAAAAGGTGCAAAGTTTGCTATAAAAAGGGAATAAGAAAGGATACTATTTTCCACTGTGAAACTTGCCCCGACAAACCCGGCCTATGTATAAAGGAGTGTTTCAAAATATACCACACATCGATGGATTATTAGGTTCATCATTTCACCGTGCATCGGGGGTCTTGCTAATGCCACATAGCACCCACCATTCATTCCACCAGAATCTGAGCTGCAAAATCCAAAAATCACTCCTTCCCTTCTGAGTCCTGCCATGCACCCAACTGGTATTTTTTGGTCACATGTGAGGCATTGCCGTACTCTGGAGAAATGGGGGCACAGATTTTGGGGTGCTTTGTCTCCTTCATTCCTTGTGAAAATGAAAAATTTTGAGCCAGAAGTACATTTTTGTGTAAAAAAATGTAATTTTTCATTTTCACAGCCCAGTTGTACCAAAATTGGTGAAACCCCTGGGGGTTTGAAATGTACACTATACCCCTAGATGAATTCCCTGAGGGGTGTAGTTTGCAAAATGGGGTGACTTGTGGGGGGGTTCCACTGTATTGGTAATGCAACATAGCACCCACCATTCATTCCACCAAAATCTGTGCTGCCAAATCCAAAAATCACTCCTTCCCTTCTGAGTCCTGCCATGCGCCCAACTGGTATTTTTTGGTCACATGTGAGGCATTGCCGTCCTCGGGAGAAATTGGGGCACATATTTTGGGGTGCTTTGTCTCCTTCATTCCTTGTGAAAATGAAAAATTTTGAGCCAGAACTGCATTTTTGTGTAAAAAAATGTAATTTTTCATTTTCACTGCCCACTTGTATCAAAATTGGTGAAACCCCTGGGGGTTTGAAATGTACACTATACCCCTAGATGAATTCCCTGAGGGGTGTAGTTTGCAAAATGGGGTGACTTGTGGGGGGGTTCCACTGTATTGGTAATGCAACATAGCACCCACCATTCATTCCACCAAAATCTGTGCTGCCAAATCCAAAAATCACTCCTTCCCTTCTGAGTCCTGCCATGCGCCCAACTGGTATTTTTTGGTCACATGTGAGGCATTGCCGTACTCGGGAGAAATTGGGGCACAGACTTTGGGGTGCTTTGTCTCCTTCATTCCTTGTGAAAATGAAAAATTTTGAGCCAGAACTGCATTTTTGTGTAAAAAAATTTAATTTTTCATTTTCACTGCCCACTTGTATCAAAATTGGTGAAACCCCTGGGGGTTTGAAATGTACACTATACCCCTAGATGAATTCCCTGAGGGGTGTACTTTGCAAAATGGGGTGACTTGTGGGGGGGTTCCACTGTATTGGTGCTTGGGGGGTCTTGCTAATGCGACATAGCACCCACCAAAATTCCACCAGAATCTGAGCTGCAAAATCCAAAAATCACTCCTTCCCTTCTGAGTCCTGCCATGCACCCAACTGGTATTTTTTGGTCACATGTGAGGCATTGCCGTCCTCGGGAGAAATTGGGGCACAGATTTTGGGGTGCTTTTTCTCCTTCATACCTTCTGAAAATGAAAAATTTTGAGCCAGAACTGCATTTTTGTGTAAAAAAATGTAATTTTTCATTTTCACTGCCCACTTGTATCAAAATTGGTGAAACCCCTGGGGGTTTGAAATGTACACTATACCCCTAGATGAATTCCCTGAGGGGTGTACTTTGCTAAATGGGGTGACTTGTGGGGGGGTTCCACTGTATTGGTGCAACATAGCACCCACCATTCATTCCACCAAAATCTGTGCTGCAAAATCCAAAAAACACTCCTTCCCTTCTGAGTCCTGCCATGCACCCAACTGGTATTTTTTGGTCACATGTGAGGCATTGCCGTACTCGGGAGAAATTGGGGCACAGATTTTGGGGTGCTTTTTCTCCTTCATACCTTCTGAAAATGAAAAATTTTGAGCCAGAACTGCATTTTTGTGTAAAAAAATGTAATTTTTCATTTTCACTGCCCACTTGTATCAAAATTGGTGAAACCCCTGGGGGTTTGAAATGTACACTATACCCCTAGATGAATTCCCTGAGGGGTGTACTTTGCAAAATAGGGTGACTTGTGGGGGGGTTCCACTGTATTGGTGCTTGGGGGGTCTTGCTAATGCGACATAGCACCCACCAAAATTCCACCAGAATCTGAGCTGCAAAATCCAAAAATCACTCCTTCCCTTCTGAGTCCTGCCATGCACCCAACTGGTATTTTTTGGTCACATGTGAGGCATTGCCGTACTCGGGAGAAATTGGGGCACAGATTTTGGGGTGCTTTTTCTCCTTCATACCTTCTGAAAATGAAAAATTTTGAGCCAGAACTGCATTTTTGTGTAAAAAAATGTAATTTTTCATTTTCACTGCCCACTTGTATCAAAATTGGTGAAACCCCTGGGGGTTTGAAATGTACACTATACCCCTAGATGAATTCCCTGAGGGGTGTACTTTGCAAAATGGGGTGACTTGTGGGGGGGTTCCACTGTATTGGTGCTTGGGGGGTCTTGCTAATGCGACATAGCACCCACCATTCATTCCACCAAAATCTGTGCTGCAAAATCCAAAAAACACTCCTTCCCTTCTGAGTCCTGCCATGCACCCAACTGGTATTTTTTGGTCACATGTGAGGCATTGCCGTACTCGGGAGAAATTGGGGCACAGATTTTGGGGTGCTTTGTCTCCTTCATTCCTTGTGAAAATGAAAAATTTTGAGCCAGAAGTCAATTTTTGTGTAAAAAAATGTAATTTTTCATTTTCACAGCCCAGTTGTACCAAAATTGGTGAAACCCCTGGGGGTTTGAAATGTACACTATACCCCTAGATGAATTCCCTGAGGGGTGTACTTTGCAAAATGGGGTGACTTGTGGGGGGGTTCCACTGTATTGGTGCTTGGGGGGTCTTGCTAATGCGACATAGCACCCACCAAAATTCCACCAGAATCTGAGCTGCAAAATCCAAAAATCACTCCTTCCCTTCTGAGTCCTGCCATGCGCCCAACTGGTATTTTTTGGTCACATGTGAGGCATTGCCATACTCGGGAGAAATTGGGGCACAGACTTTGGGGTGCTTTGTCTCCTTCATTCCTTGTGAAAATGAAAAATCTTGAGCCAGAAGTGCATGTTTGTGTAAAAAAATGTAATTTTTCATTTTCACAGCCCAGTTGTACCAAAATTGGTGAAACCCCTGGGGGTTTGAAATGTACACTATACCCCTAGATGAATTCCCTGAGGGGTGTACTTTGCTAAATGGGATGACTTGTGGGGGGGTTCCACTGTATTGGTGCAACATAGCACCCACCATTCATTCCACCAAAATCTGTGCTGCAAAATCCAAAAAACACTCCTTCCCTTCTGAGTCCTGCCATGCACCCAACTGGTATTTTTTGGTCACATGTGAGGCATTGCCGTACTCGGGAGAAATTGGGGCACAGATTTTGGGGTGCTTTTTCTTTTTCATACCTTGTGAAAATGAAAAATTTTGAGCCAGAACTGCATGTTTGTGTAAAAAAATGTAATTTTCCATTTTCACATCCCAGTTGTACCAAAATTGGTGAAACCCCTGGGGGTTTGAAATGTACACTCTACCCCTAGATGAATTCCCTGAGGGGTGTAGATTGCAAAATGGGGTGACTTGTGGGGGAGGTTCCTAACTTTTAGCACTTATGGTGCCTAGAAACCTACATGGTGCCTAAAAAAAAATCTCATAAAAAGGAGGCTCCAAAATCAAGTAGGTGCTCCTTCTATTATGAAGCCTGTGGTTTGGTCAAAGTGCACACTAGGGCCACATATAGGATATTTTTGAAAACAAAAGAATTGGGGGAATCAATTTTTAGTCACATTTCTCTAGTAAAATCTACTGTATTCGTTAGAAAAATGTATTAAAATTGAAACTCTGCAAAAAAAAAGAAATTTTGAAATTTCACCTACACTTTGTTTTAATTCCTGTGAAACACCTAAAGGGTTAACAAACTTCCAAAATGCTGTTTTGAATACTGTGAGGGGTGCAGTTTTTGAAATGGCATCATTTATGGGGGTGTCTCACATACAAGTCCCTCAAAGTCACATCAGAACTGAACTGATCCCTAAAAAAATCAGTGTTTGAAATTTTCTTGAAAATTTGAGAATTTGCTAGTCATATCTGAAGCCTCCTAGTGTCCAAAAAAATTAAAAGGAAGTTGAAATAATGATGGAAACATAAAGTAGACATATGGTCTATGTTAGTTATTAACTATTTTGAGTGGTATGATTATTTGTCTCACAAGCAGAAAATTTAACATTTTGCAAATTGCTAAATTTTCCATTTTTTCACGATATTTTGGTATTTTTCACAAAAAAACACAGACTGTATCGACCCAAATTTACCACTAATTTGAAGTACAATGTGTCACGAAAAAACAATCTCAAAATCACTGGGATAAGTAAAAGCAAAAAAAAGTTATCCCCACTTAAGTGAGACATGTCAGATTTGAAAAAAAGGGCTCTGTCATGAAGGCACAAACTGGCTCTGTCATGAAGGGGTTAAGGTGAACTCCGCTTGTATTGCAATGCAATTCCCCTGGCCTAACCTTTATTCTAGAACAGGGGTGGGCAAGATTTTTAGCTGGGGGGCCGCTTAACACTTCCAGTAAATGTTCAAGGGCCGCACTCAGGAAAAGAGGGTGTGGCCATGCAAAAGGGGGTGTGGTCACACAAATAGGGGGTTTCCTTAAGTGTAGTGTACCACACCATATACCCCTTATACACATTTATTAGCACTTGATTAAAAAGGGTTGAGATTACCTGAAGGGTAAAAAAAAGGGGCAGACTAGATGGGCCAAATGGTTCTTATCTGCAGTCAAATTCTATGTTTCTATGACTAATCCCAGGTTGCAGTGGCAAGAAATATGTAGCTACAGGAGCCATGTATACAGGAGTCCAGAGCACCCCAGTAAGCAGCAGCGATATTATTGAGAGCAGGGCCCCCATGCCACACTACCAAAGCAAACGGTACTAAGAAGCCTGGAGATAATGCAAAGTCAGAAAACATATTCGGCCCATAAGGTAGCTAGTTATATAGGCAACAGAAGCGGCAGGATCATCAAGGACCTTAGTATTATCGCCAATATCAGGTGTCTCCTGAGAGAGTTAGCTACCTCTGATATAGAAGCTAGAGACAGTTAGAGACAGTTAATAAGAAGGTGATTAGCAGTACAATAATAGCAATAATAGCAGGAGCCAGAAAATGTGGATACCAGTACCAGCAATAAAGAGCCCAATTGTGCAGGTGTGAAACCGTGTACTGAATGTTACAGCAATTGCTTCATTCTCACCATGTGGAGGTATGCAGCAAGGAGGCCCCAAGATGGTGCAGGATGCCCTCAGACTCCCGGGCACAGCAGCAAGGGGCCGGGGAGCAGCCAGGTGATACCAGATCCGCACATACTGCTTTACATGGAGGAGGAACCCAGCGGTTGAAGGATCCTCCTACTCCGGACCTCGCTGGAGCCAGTTGAAGGTGCTGCCTCAGAAACTATGTCCTCCCCCATCCAGCAAGCCAGGAGAGGTAGATGCCTGCATAGCTGCCTCAGTCACGCCGCCACCGATGCCCGGCTGCGCCCGCCCCACACAGCATTAATTGGGAGTGTGGGAGGGGACGCGGTCACGCTGCGGCGGACCAACCAATGGCGTGAAGGCAGCTGCCGCATGACCGGGTCCCCTCCCACACTCCCAGTAATGCTGTGCGGGGCGGGGCGGGTGCAGTCGGACATCGGCGGCGGCATTACACTTAAGCCTTCCAGTTAACTGACAAGCGGCTCAGCTAGTCGGGCCGCTTGTCATTGTGATATAGGTCCATGCGGCGGGCCAGACCTGAGCGGCCCGCGGGTGGCCTGTTGCCCACCCCTGTTCTAGAAAAACCCACTCAACTTTCTTTTACTGCTCAGTTTACTGGTAACTTTAAAGGCACTTGTTAGATTAAGGCCCCTTTCACTCGATTCCAACACATTGGGCCTGGAAATCGGGATAAAAATATAAAATCTTATGTGTTTAAACTCCAGAGGTCACAATGGCTGCCAAAAAGATTGATCGGCGCCCGCAGTCAAGTCTGGGATTGCATATGATACATCATATGAGAAAGGACCACATACAGTGTATCGTATGTGATCCTGCAGTGGGTGTTCATGGGAAATCATGTTGGACTTCTAGCTGCAGAGAAGTCACACTAGTGTATGATGGCCTTAAAGGTTTAGGCTGTGTTCATGATTTGTTCTTATTGTCAGGATTATTCCCCTTGGTTGTACCACGGCCTGCTGACTCAGTATCTCAGGAAGTGCTACAGCTAATTGGAAATTTCTATTTGGAATTGTCCTTAGAGTCATTCCCGTGCATTGCCACATCATTTACCTGGATATATTTCTATTTGGATTGCCAGATAGAAAAGAAATTCAAGCATTCTTTTTATGGTTTATCTCTTACCAGCAGCTTATAAAATCCACTGGTCCCTAGCATGTCTAATCCTCAAATCAAAAACACTATGATACTAGGGGGGGGGGGGTCATTCAATCTCCTGCAGCCATCTCCCGACGGGGGGAGATGGCTGTGGGGCCCTATTTCATGCTGTCTTCCCCTACTGCATTGAACAGGAGAGCTCGGCAGAATGAGCCTGACTTCACAAGCAGTCGGGCTCGTTCTGCCGAGAATGGCCGGTAAATGACGAGCTGCAGCTCGCCTGTTCCTGGCCGCAGCTCGCGGCCATGCCCCCTTCTCGTCCCGCTGCAGGCAGGACATTGAATCCCACCTGCTTTTTCTCGGTCGAGCAGACTGAGAACGGGATAGGGTCACAACTGTCGGGCCAGCTCGACAGCCGTGGCCCAAGATTGAATATCCCCCCTTATAGTAAATAGGGGCTTTTTTTTACTGTTTAAAGCATTGCTCTTTTACATTGCAGGGTCAGAGGTGGAAAGAAGTACACAGTAATACGTTCAGGCATGGTATATGAAAATCATAGGATATTAATAGTATCAATGACATCATAATAGGCAACAAAGTGACATCACTTTAATTGAGTTCTAATATTTTTGGAGATTGTTAGCCCCCAAGTAAAACTTTTACAAATGTGCTCTCTCATTTACATAACCTGCTTTGGCTGCACGAGTTTGCGTAGAAAGCACTACATCTGTAACCTGATTAAGGAGTGCTGTAAAACTTTCGCCCATCCTTTTTTCTTAGCTTGAGTCGGTCCCTCTGTATCAGGTTCAGCCCTTCCGCAATGCATGCTGCATGAAAATGATCGCACATGCTTTACCGTGCTGATACAACAATACCTGACAATATACTCAGAGCCCTTTAGCGCCAGTGGATTTACAGACAGTGCACTACCTCAATATGTCATTTCCCAGACAAGTCAAAATGTATGCAAAAGTAGACAAAAGACTTATTAAAGCACCATGAATTCAGGTTTGTCATAACCCGTCAATCTCGTGACTACCATAAAAATTAATTCCCCGCAGCTTACAGCACTGTGTCACCTTGCCGAGTGACAGTCACAAATCCATGCTTTAGAGACCGAGCAACCCTGTCTGTTATTTTGGTGTTTTTCCAATAGAACCATTATTTGTTGGAGGATAGAACGATCTCTGTTCTGTCCTAGATGCATGCACTTGTCTTTTCTGATACAACTCTTTATAGTTATGTCACTTACAGCATGATACAATAAAAATGGAATGTGGAAACTCTGGTTTTATCGCTATATTACAATATGCTCAACTCTGATGTTATTTTTTTTTTATAAGTCATATATGACTATCGTTCAATGGCTAGTAGTCCTAGGAATCCAGATCCCATCCCTTACACAGTTAGGTGGGCTGTGCAGGTGATGGATGATGCATTTCGAGTAAAACCGCATAACTGTAGCCTTGTCCATGCAGTGGAAGTGGACAAATAATGAAAATATGAATGGGAAGGGAGGAGCGAAGGTGGGGATAACATGAATCTCTTTAGCCTTGCTACTTAGACCACCCCTTTTTACCATCCTGGAGAAGATCTATAAAAAAGTATGCAACTATATTTTAAGTCAGGCATATCTTGGGACATTAAATAGAAAATGTTAAATAGAAATACATATGGATGACCACAGCAAATGGGATGACGGTTGTCAGAATACTGATGCCGGCAACTCGGAGGAAGGAATCCCTACAGGGGTCTGGTAAATATACTGTACTTACCTTCCCCCTGCCCCTTCTAACCCTCCCTTCCTACAGCCAATCTTTAACCCCCACGGTAGTGCCTTTTCCACTGAATAAACCTAACCCTGCAGCCTTGCTTTCACCCTCCCTTCTAAATGCCTACCCTTCCCCCTGAAGCTAAACCCCAATCTCTCCCTCTGCAGCCTAACTGTAGTGCCTCAACCTCCCCCCTCCCCCCCCCGCCCGCCCCAGCCTAACAATATTCTGCCCCATAGGTGGGATTCCAGCATTAGTAACCTCTTCAAGGTCAGCATTTCAGTGTTGGTCTTCTATACACTAGCCGGGATGCTTTCGGCGGTATTCTGACGGCTGGCATCATGACAGCCACATCCCGTTGCATATAACACCATAATTGTTGTTTACATTTTTTTTTATTCGTTTTCGACCCTTTGTGTAAAATGTTGACATGATATGCTGCTCTAATAATCATTAACATCATTATTGGACACCATAAATTCTGTAGAGGTGGATAATCATCTTACAGATATGACATTCATATTACAGATAACAAACATGAATATTGTAAACTTAACACCTACACAAATACATTTAGGAATAATAATAGCTACATGGATAGCAATTGCATTTAGCACAGGAACAGTTCTGAATTCCATAAGTGTGAGTGAGTGAACAAACAGCAGAAGAGTGAAAGCACTATGGGGTAAATTCACTAAGATGGAACATAATAGATTAAGGGGAATATTCAATGCAGGGTCAAGGCTGTTGGGCTGGCCCGACAGCCATGGCCCTGTCCCTTTCTCGGCCGGCTCAACACTAATTTGGCTGGCGGGATTCAATGTCCTGCTTGCCGAGCGCCGAGAAGGGGGCATGGCCACGACTGCAGCCGGGAGCTCGACAATTCCTGGCTGTTCTTGGCAGAACATGCCCGACTGCTTGTAAAGTGGGGCACATTCTACCGAGATCCCTGTTCAACGCTGTCGGGGAAGACAGCATTGAATAGGGCCCCGCTGCTATTTCCCCCGTCGGGAATAGCGGCGGGAGATTGAATATCCCCCATATTCTGCTATGGACAACTTCCCATTTTCAATAGATCTTCCATCTTAGTAAATCTACTGCAGGATACATGAGGAGACTGATGAATAATTGGTACTTATGTAGTATCTGGGCTGCCGATTTTTTGATTGTATGCCTTAAGTTAAGGCATACAATCAGATGCGATGCGATGCGATATCGCATCGCATCGCATCCGATATCGGATGCGATGACCCGATTTTTCCATAGGAATCAATGTTAAAATGATTCCTATGGAAAAATGGGTCCTTTTCATACCCCTACTATCCAAGTGGGCATGGAGTTGGATATAAACCTGTGGCGAGCGTAGCGAGCCACCGAGCCCGAAGCGTGGCGAGCGAAGCGAGCCCCGCGAGGGGACGGTATTCGTCCCCTCGCGGGGCTCGCTTCGCTCGCCACGCTTCGGGCTCGGTGGCTCGCTACGCTCGCCACAGGTTTATATCCAACTCCATGCCCACTTGGATAGTAGGGGTATGAAAAGGACCCATTTTTCCCATTGAATTCCATGTTAAAATGGACTCAGTCCATTTTAACATTGATTCCTATGGAAAAATCGGGTCATCGCATCGCATCGCATCGAATCGCATGGTCGCATGCGATGCGATGCGATCTCCCGATCCGACCCGATTTAGAAATCGGCAGCCCAGATACTACATAAGTACCGAATAATTTGATGTATAGTGCTACATTGTATTTATCCAATACAGGTTCTGTTCTGCCTCATATACAGACTCTGTCCTTCACAATATACAAGTGTATATATCAAATTAATCCATACAGTCTGCTTGTGCGCCCTAGTAGCATTGTGTATAAGATGCATTTATGGGCAAAAAAAGATGCATGATATTAGCAGAGTTGCACGGGACTTGGCCGATCACTCCTGCGAGGCATGTCGTGTTGCATAACGTATTGAGGCTAGATGTATGAGGATGCATCTGCACACGGTCCAAGTATAATTATGCAGCACAACTGTTGCTGGTCTTAATAGGTCACATACTGTCATTGCCACTAGGAATAACAATGATCAAACGTAATTTGACTTCTCATCACTCAAGGAGGGTAATATTAATACAGAGCCCAGAGATCAGATAGCCGCCCCCCACAGACAGAGTGAAAACCCGACCCGTGCAAGTCTGGAAATTGCTTGCGAAAATCACGCTGATCTGTGGCCAGCTGCAAATCCATTCACAACTCAATCACCATGGAATGATATTCCTAGTCTGTGTGTCAATCATTAAAATAAGGTTGGATTTAATAGTTAAAAACATCCAGGGGTACAAATAAGAATCATAATCTGTCTTTAAAATGATCAGAATACACTACATATAACAATAGATAAGCAGGTCTTAAAGTGTCATATACACATTGCATTGCATGTAGTGCCCTTGATTCATATTAAATCACAAAGCAGTGCCCTTTATACACATAATGTCCACAGTTGTGCTGCTTCTACACATCTGTCTCTGTCACTCCAACAGCTCACTGTCCATGTCCTTCAGAAGCTCCATGCCCTGTGTCCCTCTAGCAGCTTCCCCACCTCTGAGCCCCTCCAGCCCCCTTCTCACCTTCTTTAGCAAGCACAGAACCTGCTCCTCTCAGTGGCTCGTCACCTCATCGGCAGTGATGGCATGACATCACATACACCATGCAAGTAGAAGAAGCCACTGGGATAGGCTTTTCTGTTGAAATTACTGTTCAGGGCTGCGGTAGAGGTGGAACTCAGTTCCCCCTACCATTAGAGGTGGCGGAACTCAGTTCCAGCTCGTTCCCCCTCACTTTAACCCCTGTGGATAAGCTACTTAAACCTAGGTAGAACTCGATGGATGCAAGTCTTTATTCAGCCTTATCTACTATGTAACTATGTAATCAACTTGCAAATGGATAGCGATCAGAATAAACGCTGGATTTTGTCGCTGTTTGGGATGCGCATGCGCACTACTATCCATATGCATGCACAGTCATTCGATATTCGTCCGCCTTGTGAATTTGCGCAACAGCAATCAGGTCTGAATCGTCCCAAATAATTAAGAAAAATCTGCAGCTTTACAGACATACGTAAACTGGCTATAGACCTCCTGATTATTAAGGCCCATACACACTGGGTGATTTTTAGCTGAAAACAGCTCAGTTTTACCATTTGAGCTGCTTTCAGCTCGAAAGCCACCCAGTGTATACGGTCCATCGATGAGCAGTGAGCGATGATCAGTGATCCCGCATCATCGCCATTTGCTGCCGCTCATCTGCTGTTAGCATTCTGCTATGGGAAGCTGTCCACCCCCAGGAAAAAGCACTGTGTATGCACTAGGCAATTTTCTGCCCAGCGATTTTCCCCATCATCGCTGTCCATACACTCTGGGCAAAAACACCCAGTGTGTATGCACCTTTAGTTTACAATGGAAAGGCAATTGTAGCGAGAATATATTATTTTTGAGTACAGGGTTTACGACAATGGCTTCCACTGTGTGGAACAGCTGCAACATAAACACCATTGAGGGAGAATTGCGATGTATTAAGCAGTTAAATATAAATATGTTTTGCACCTTATAAACAGAATGTCATATATTTCATACTTATTTTGCAGCTATTCTAGCAGAAATGCTCAATAGTGGTGGAAACTGAAAAGAGAACTGGGCAGATAATAATGTACCTATTATTATTGAGGTTAAAGGTTAAAATGAAGAAGGCCATGAACAAAGAAATACATTTAGAAGAACTATATTAAAATAACACTCATAGCTATTCACGGTAGAAAAAAAAAACCTCTGGCATTTCAATAACAGAAGAGATGAAACCTGCAAAGGACATTAAAATACGCTTCACTACTGTAGGAACACTCCATTACTGCATGTGTGTTGTCCTTTAATAATATGTTAATTGTATTTACTTACCATTTAATTTGATGTTTAAATGCCTTATTTGTCCCTTAATAATAGTAAACATTCATTGCTCTATACACTTAAAACAGTTTTTTTTTTTTATCATGGCAGCACTTACATGATAAATAAACTTTAAAAAGTATTCCTGGTATCACGCACAGTAAGTATTATAATACTATGGGCAGTATTCAATGAGAATATTCTCCGTGCATGGCGAGAGGTTTTTTTTCTCTCGCCATGCATTCGCCGTGTTTTTGCGGAGATTCTCCATGTTTGGAGAATCTCCGCCACGGGACTTTAGAGAGCATTCAATGTGACTTAGACTCGCCGCCCCTCGCAGCGAGTCTCAGCCAATCCGGCGTCATGAGGTGACTGCCGCAGGGAGCCTGAGGACGGCGGCAGGCAGGGAGATGGAAGTCTCCCTGCCTGCCCCAGAACGTATGTGGGGGGGAGGTGGGCTCAGGCTGCCCCCCGGGAGAGCCAACAGGGGACCGGGTATTCACTGCACCCGATCGTGCATATGTAATGATCGGGTGCAGTGAATATATGAATATATAATGAGCGGCTCTCGGCCCCCTGCTGGCTGCTATGTGTAAAAAAAAAAATGTTTTTAAACGAAATATATATTCATGTGCTATAAGGGATCTGGGATACTGCTGCTGGAACTATGATGGGAAGAGTTATTTTTCAACATTCTGTTCGCCGGGTACATGCACCCTACACAGCGGGCGGGGGCAGAGAGGGGCGTGGAGTGCCGGACAGCCTCATTACCATATGGGAATGCCCAGCATTTCATGGGAGTTCCCATGAGAACACTGGGCATTCAGCGGGTGGCGTTTAGTGGACTTGCAAGACTGTGAATTCGCAGCCTTGTGAGTCAACCAGAACAACCCCCTATGTGCGGTTTCTACACGTACAGTACAGTGTATTCTAAAGAGGTTTCAGCAATGCAAAAATGACAGCAAGTCTTAAAACCTGTTGGTATATTTCCATTAAACTATTGTACTTATTGCTAAAGTCCTCCATAGTCAAATAAACAATTCTCCATTTAATAACAAAGCGAATAGGACCCAGCACTTAAACTGATAACATGACTTATCTTCAGCAGAGGAAAGATCAGATTCATAAATGTTCTTGCCAGCAGCAACGTAAACTGATGACACACTAGGTTTTCAAATTGCAACCACAAAACTGTTGGCAGCAATAGGAGACTCCCTGCAGATATTAAAATAGCTTGACAATGATCTTAATACTAGGCAACGAACAGTTACGTTGTAAATTACATTTTCAGGCGTTTTTTTTGTAGTTTATCTTTAAACCATTAAATAGGTTTTTCTGAGCAAAATAAAGCAGACATCCAAAGTAACTGTAAATGTGGGTGTGTAGTGGAACTACATCCATTGCAGGGGGGTGCAGGGTCTACTAGGCCCAGAAAAAGAGATCAGTCTGTCTGTAGTCCCACATCTGCATTACATGTACTCAGGGCCGGCGCCACCACTAGGCAGCTTTAGGCATTTGCCTAGGGCGCCGGCCACTGGGGGGTGGTAGTTGGGAGCAGGGATCCCCCCCCCCACGATGGAGGTGAGTGGCTGTCACTCCTCTCACTGCTTTAAAAATGGTCACCACACCATTTTCTCAGATACCTGCACATGCATATTAGACTCTAGCAAAGAGTCTACTAGTGTTCAGTGCTGCAGCATTAAGGACATATCCGGTGGTATACCAAGAATAAATACCACAGGCTCAGTTTGTGATAATCTGCACAAACTGAGCACTTGTGGCAAGCTACGCTTATTTACAGTACTCAACAGAGATGCTAGAATTCATTGGCAAAGAAATAGGGCCCACTGGATGTATAAAATCCTAAATAGCAAAATGAAGGCTATGACAACACAAGCAATAACTACCCTCTGTAGTGCAAGTGCCAAATGCTGCTCCTTATGTTAGTGATGGAAGTGCCTGACACTGTCATAGCAGCAGCCCCAAGACCTGTACTACACAATACAAATCTACTGGGCCATCGGTGTTCAATGACCTCTCAAAATGTGCCTCCATTCAGCACAGGGTGGATGGCAATAGCACTTACTGGGAAGATCCCTGGTGGGCTGACAGACCCGTGGCCAGGAGAGGGTAGAGGGTGATACTGGATGACTGGTGGTGTGGGTGTGTTAGGGGGTAGAGGGTATATACATGGAAAGTGAGCGCAGTACATAGGGCAAGATGCCAAGATGCATCAAACCACTCACCGCTAGCTGAAAAAAAAAGGTAAAAAAAAAAAAAAAATTAACAATAGAGGGGCATGTGCCTTGGTACCCCCCTTTTGAATCTGCATGTGCATATAAATTGCCAAATGCATGCATCCTGAGAGATCTCGTACAGAGATGCATTACAGATTCAAACACCATACTACTATAATCAGACACGATGTAACATTATAGGCGTGTTGCGGATAGATGCTGTGTATTCTTACTTTGGAGTCGATAATCAGACAGATTATCTGCACCTAGCACAGGGCTGGTTAAAATTTCACCAGTACGACAAACGTACAAAGCATGATTGCAGGGTCTATAGAAACTGAAAGAAGACATCTCATTCCTGGCTAATTCAGATGCATGGATGTACACCATTAAATTGACAAAATAGCGGCATTAGCAGAAAGACGCAACGAAGACCACAACTGCATACAATTTAGAATCAGGCCATATCATCACCAGAATCTGTCCCCATTAGGCCTGCTTCCATAAATTTCCAGGGCTGATTTTGCGGCCCAATCGGCCCCTGCCTCAGACCCACCCCCATTTGTACCTCCCAATCAACTGACCTCACCATCGCCAGTATAGTGCATAATTTGAATTAAGAATATCAAAAATATCTACAAAGATTAATGCCTAACTCAAATTTAGCTATACATCTATAACATGCAACACTAAACTGCTGGTCCCTGCTGTCTAAGATGGGTAGGTAAGTCTTATCAGATATAATTTCCCCTATCCCTCTTACTATCACTTCAATTTCACACTAATGTGATGCCATGGGGTGGTTCTGCTGGGCTGGCCTGGGGGGCCCTGTGCCCTGGACCTGTCTCAGAGTAGTGTTAGGGACTTGTCCTATAGAGGTAACCTGGACGCGGTGGACAAGCCCATAATAATGGCCATCATTATGCTAATATCCTCCAATGCAATATAGCAAAGATATTAAAAGGTCTAGCATTTATATTTAGTGTGCACCTGCAAACTCCTCCTCCTGCTTGCTGCACTACAGGTCTCAGCAGGTAGCGCCTCATATGTCCAGGGTGTGCAGTTTAGGGCCCCTCCCCCTATGTCTAAGATGGGTAACCAGACCTCTTGCACAGTGAAAATTCTATACAGTAGAATGGTGTATGACCTGTGACATGAAACGGTCATCCACAACATCACCTTTGTAGCAGAGTTTGGCTGTTCCTCACCCAGTTTTAAGCCTCCTACATAGCTGTTTCTTTTCAGTTCACTGCTTTTCAATCTCCATATGAAAATGAGGATCACATCACCTGTCTAGTATGATTGGTAAATCGAACAGCTGACCATAATCCTACAAACTCCCTGACTTTGTGCAAGTGTACCTAGAAGAATTGATGTGGTTTTGAAGGCAAAGGGTGGTCACACCAAATAAGGATTGGATTTACATGTATCCTCTGTTCATTCTTTTTTTCTAATTGATAAAAATGAACTATTAACACTTATGTTTTTCAAAGTATCCTTATTTGCACAGTACAGTATACTGTATAATAAGCTGGTCTGTGATCTAAAACAGTCACATACTGTATACTGTTTTGATGGATGCAAGCTAATTTCCCTTTCACAAATAACCTGGGTCCAACCTGGGTTGTTGCCGGGTCAACCTGTATCACTGTGCGGTGTGAAAGGGCCTTTTAAAAAATCCCGGGTCCAGCAACCTGGCAATCAGACCCAGGTTAAAATAAGGGTTTTATCGGGTCAGACCCGGGTAGCTGGGCAGTGTGAACAGGTAACCCGGGACCCATTCACACTATAGGGAGGAGGTAGCATGAGCTCCAATCGCTGCCTCCTTTCCTATACCCTGATGATGCGCCGCCGCTGCAGCCGCCCCCCTGATAATGTCAGCAACCCGGATTATTGCTGGGTCACTGTGGGAGCTTCACCTCACAAATGACGGGTTGCATACCGTGACAGACCCGTGTACACATCCCGGGTGCACCCCAGAATTTGCAATGTGAAAGCGGTATAAGACGGGTGTGGTACGGGACTCCGACAGTCAGACAGCATGGTGCTGTCAGCCTGGAGTCAGACAGCATGGTGAGCGCAAAAAAGACACTTGCGGGCTCGCTGCGCTCACCGCGCTGCGGTGCACGGTGGCTCGCTACGCAAGCCACCTATTCTATACTCCCGCTATGGGGGTCGTGAACCCCCACGAGGGAAAATAGCGGGTGGCCATTGGGCACCCGGCTGTCAGCGTTTTGACAGCTGGGATTCCGACGTCGGGTAAACACCTGTCGGGAACCCATCTGGCACCCGTATAAGACACATGAAAGAAACGTATCTTTAGCATGTGAAATTTTTACACTATGATTCCCATCATAGCGGTCTTTATTTAAAATAAATCCTACAGTTCCTGCCTCCAATTAATATACAAAGAAATTACCAGCTTCCAAAAATGTCACAGAATAATCATAATTTGTCCCAATCCTATTTATTCTTTCACCATACAGTTGTTTTAAAGAGTACCTGTGCAGTATCAGGCCACCCAAGGTCACAGGATCCACTTCTAAACAGTGCGGCAGCAACTTCAGCCAATCCCAGCTCTCTGCCATTGTGGCAGCCTGTTGATACAAATGAATGAGGCTTTTTTTTAGTTATTAATCATTACTAGTGCCATTGGTAATTTATCCGTGATAGACTAACTAAAGGGGAAGGAGGGATGTGGTCTATTCATATAAATCAAATGCAGACAGGCAGGTTTTTATTCCAATAAGACAACAATTAATTTACAAATCCACTAAGTGATGTAGTCATTATTTATTAAAAGATAAATCAATTTTTGAACCACATTCCAACTGCTAGTGGCAATTTGCCCAACTACTTTGTCTGGGAGCTCAAGCCTTTATACGAAAGGAGAAATAAATGGATGTTTTAAATGTGCAGTAACAATTTACAATTTCCTACTGTCAGCAAGAAGTTTACCAGGAAATAAACAGAGGGGGAGCTTGGATTTATATTGCACATTGTATACAATTAGAAGCCATTTTATGGTGCTAATCTAAAATTGGTACCAAGGATCTAAATAAACAGATGGTAAACATACATACATACAAATATATAAATTAAATTAAATATATAATTCTTGTTATGCATAACTAATTGCAAAATAAATAAGAGCGGATTTAAATCAGGGCTATGACTGAAGCAAGACAAAATGTATGTTAAACATACTTCTCTGGAAACAATCAACTACACAAAAGAAACATAAAAAATAGATGTTTCATTAAGTTAGGTCTATATATTAGGCCATATGCATTAAGATGGAGAAACATAAAAAAAATGTAGAAAGTACATAAATGTTGTAATTGAAATAAAGGTAAAATGATTACTAGATAAAATAAAATAGTGCAAAATACTTATCTCCATAAAAGTCATCATCGCAGTAGGAGGGTTATTCAGACCTGAAGGAATAGCTGCCACTTTGCAGACTCTTGCGATCAAGTAATCGCTGCCCAGAAGACATAGTGAAATCCTGGCCTGTGTAAGTACTGCTGCAACACTTTCGGTTGAGAGGACTAGTGTAATGCTGGGTACACACTAGACCAGTGGTCGCCAACCCGTTGCTTGCGAGCTACTGGTAGCTCGCAGTAGCGATCCGGGTGGCTTGACCACTCTGCAGCCACCTGCCTGTCCCTCCATTGCCCGCCACCACTTCCTTTCTGAGGGGAGGAGAGCACATCTCCTTCCACTCACTGTATCCCTGTGACTGGGCTGTCAGCCAATCAGAGCTTGCGGGCCAGCAGCCAATCAGGAGGCAGCCTGCGAGCTTTGATTGGCTGACTGCCCAGTCACAGGGATACAGTGAGGGGAAGGAGGGATGTGCGATGTGCTGTGCTCTCCTCCCCTCAGAAGGGAAGTGGCGGCGGAGGAGGAGGAGACGGACAGACAGCAGGGGGACACCAGACTCTCCTCTCCCCATCAGCAGCAGGAGCAACAATGGTGAGTTGTGCTGCTGCTGGGAAATTTTGGCATATGTGTTTCTGGCACTGTGGGGGCATACCTGTTTCTGGGACTGTGGGGACATACCTGGCACCGTGGGAGCATATGTGTATCTGGCACTATTGGGGGCATATGTGTATCTGGCACTGCACTATTGGGCACATATGTGTATCACACCCCCATTTTCATTGGCCGCAACCCATGTGGCATGTGGCTACACCCCAAGTATGTATATTTAGAATGGCACCACAGTCTTGTTTATCTGGCACTGCTGGACGGCATTGTGTTTATGGTATTACTGCGGGTATTGGGTGCATTGTGTAACTGGCACTGCTGGTGGCATGTGTATATATATGGCACAGCGTCTATTCAAAGAGGCTGGGGGCATGGCCAGCAGCTCTCAGAGCACTCGCCATGCCCCCATCGCAGAAAAAATGGGGGATGTGGTCTTGCAGGAGTACCATGATACTAGGTAATACCCCCTAATTTCAGGTAGGACCTACCAGCCATGCCCCATAGTGGAAAAAAATGGGGGATGTGGCCTCGCAGAAGTACCACAATAGTAGGTCATGCCCCCTAATTTTTGGCATGACCTTCAGCATGGCCAGATGTCCCTTCTCCTCTGCCTCCAGTGTTGGGAGGTATGTAGTGTTCATTCTAGCACCCGCTATCTTTGAAAATCCATGCAGTTCCTCTTCCATGCCTGGGGTGTCGCTGTCTGCTGTGGTGTTTCTAGCACAGGTCTGGTTTGCATATCAGTGCTGATATACAGACCACACTGTGCTAGAAGCACTACAGCATACAGCGACACCCCAGGCAGGGAAGAGGAACTGCATGGATTTTCAAAGATAGCGGGTGCTAGAATGAACACTGGGTATGTATGTGACATATTGGACATTACAGTGTGTGGCATATTGTGTCTGGGGCATTGTGGTATCTGGTATAATGTTTCAGGGGCGTTACAGTGTGTGGCATAATGTGTAAAGGGCATTTTTTTGATTATTATGAAGATTTTATTTTTATTTATTTTTTTATTTTAGGTGGTTTATTTTGTCTCGAGTAGCTCAAGCCCCAAAAAAGATTGGACTGCACTAGACAATATGTCATCCAATCTGGCAGATCACCGGTTCTCTATATAGAAAGCATGATAGTTTTCCTCTCTACAGAAAGTGTTACACCGTTTCTCTTTACAGAAAGTGTTACACTGGTCCTTTCTATAGAAAGTGTGACACCAAGAGTTGAATTAGCCCTTGTGGCAGAAAGAGCTGCACTAGTCGTTGCTGCAATAAGTACACTAGTCCTCTCAGCAACAAGAGATATGCTAGTCCTTACAACAGAAGAGTTACACTATTCCACAAGACAGCAAGAGTTACACTAATCCTCTCGGCAACAAGAGTTACACTAGTCTTCTCAGTAGTCATTAAAGCAGCAAATGTTACACTATTCCTTTGCAACTGGTACTGCACATTGTACTTTAATGTGTAGTTAAAGATTTTGAGTATTTTACCGTGTAGCAAGAGATTTAAATTAGCACTGTACAAAAAATTTACTAACTAACCAACCAACTCAAAAAAATGTGCAAACCTTTGTCAACAAAAGAAATACACTACGCCTTCTGTGCAGCAAAATAGTTGAGTTATCCTCATCACAAATTACAATAATCAGCACAAGTGCTAGGATCACTTTATTAGTCTATGCTAATCATCAGAGCTGGTCCTAACCTGTTTGATGCCCTAGGCAAGATTTTGGCTAGTGCCCCCTAGCACCGCCACTAGTACCCCTCTCTCAGCATAGCAGCCATCAATAAGCAGCACAGTTCACAGCAGCCGCAAGCAACACTCATCACCCTCACCCATAGCAATCTTCATTTTGGTACCCTATGGCAACAAGAGCATAGGGACAGTGCGCAGTCGGACTCTCATAAGCCAAAAAGGGGCATGTCCTTGCTAGGTAGGCATGTGTCCACACAATAGTACCACCAAATAAAATTACCCACTCACTTCTGCAACATTTTTCACATTCTATCGTATGATAGTGTTTCCTATTCATGTTAAGTCACATGTTAGAATATGACCACACAGCTTTTTTTTTTTTTGACCAAATCCGCACACATTTAAAAACTCCTTGTCAACATGGACCCCTAATTGGTGTAGTGCTCCGCTTGCCATGCTTCGGGCTACCTCTCTGCTACCGCTGGGCAAAACACCCTTTACCGTTCCAAATCGTAGTCCATAAGCATGAAAAAGTCCAAAAATGGAAAATTTGTGAAAAACACATTTCAAACATCGTCATGTCGACCTTTGCCAACGTCACACTACTGCATGTTGACCATAAGACTATAAATCTATCATGCGGATATAATACAGCATCTCAAATCTTCTAAATTTGTTGAGCTTTTTCTACGAAAACATCCATTGAGAAGAACTTCTGTATCCTTTGCAACATATTGGCATCATGTTACCATACAGAAATACCTTCCATTCTGCAAATTTTTGCATAATTTACATGTTTTAAGCATGATCACATTACACGAAGAAAGCATTTATATTTGGACTTAAATCTATACCTTAATACATTTATTGCACTTCAAATAGGTATATAATAAAAAGAAGCAGACAGACATTCACAGACATGTTTTTGCCCAAACTGCTATAAACTGCAGTCTGGGGCTCAGAGCCTGGTATCACTGGATTTAATGCGATGCCTTTTATGCTAATAATGTTTCTCATTCCCCAGCTCTTATATATCTCTATTAGCTTTTTCTTACCTCACTTAGCACATTTAAACCAGGCAGCGTGAACATATGCAGAGGATTGCAGGATAAAAGCGGATCTCTTACATTGGTCAAGGTCAACTGAAAATCGCTTGCCTGTGTGTCCGCCTGTTCAGAACGGTGGGAAGACAATGCCTTATTCAGGTGATCCTAATGGAAAAACATACATATAGAAATAGGCATTGAATACACATCTTATGACTAATATTGATGTTGCATATCTAGAATTGTTGTATGCTAACAATACAGGATGACATTTAGATGGTATTACCAATACTGCTGGCATCTATACTAAAGGCCCCAAAACTTAAATCTCTCTATCTATCGATCGATCCATGGGGGGTAATGAATTGACGCTGATTTTACGTCTAGCACTTTTCAACAGTCTTTAAGGACAAATTTTGATTCAGCTCTTATGGGGGGAACTTATGTTGGATCTCATGTGTTATTGACCGAAAACGGGTCATTAAAAACAGGCTAGAATTGGATAGCCCAATAATACTATCAGGATAAAAAGCCCACTGCCAGGACTGTGCAGGTCTCTGCCACTAGTTCACAGGAATTATCTATCTGGGGCTGATAAGGCAGCGGAGTGACATGCGAGTTTACATAGTATCCTGTTAACCTGCATGTCACGCCCGAAAAATACTGTGGCCGTGGCTCATGGTTTTGATGTAATGCTGGAATGAAAAGCTGGCCGGATTGATATAATGTGACCACGTAGACTGCCAACAACACAGAATATAAAGTGATGGTTGACTAGACCATGATGAAGGATGCAAAAAGGTTTGGATTTAGCAGCAACTGACAAGCAGGTCGTGGCCCCTTGTCCTGGTCACCGAACCTAGTTTTTGGTTGTGGTTTCAGAGTGTATTCCAGAAAGAAGGCAAATCTGGAGAACAACCAGGAGGATTGGGCCTGAATTTGCTCTAAGGATAAACACCTCTGAAGAATAGAACAAGACAGACTGGACCAGAGTTACCAAGAAGTACTAACTCTCGAGGAGATAACGGAGCCAGAAAATAACCAGAGAGACTGGACCGGGGTTACTGGCGTGGTGGGAGAATAAAATAGTGTGCCAAGCATAGAAAGGCACCGTGCCTGAAGCATGAAGAGAGCAGTGAGCCATGCGAGGGGACGCGGTGGTACGTTTCGGTGTCCATGTCGACAAGACATGTGCCAGCAGGTGGTATTTTAAGCCCTACCATCCACTAGGGCGTGGCGGGAGAATCAAATAGTGCCTGAAGCATGGCGAGCGCAGCAAGCCATACGAGGGGACACATTGCTACGTTTTAGTGTTTATGTTGGGTGAAAAAAAAAAAACATGTCGACTTTTTCACTGTCCACCTAACCCATGTTGACTTAATGACCCTGTTGACCTAACTGAAAGTCAACCTAATGCTTGTCGACCTAATGATCTATATACCTGAAGAAGCACAGACTCTGGAGGTGATAAGGAATTGGAGAATAACGAGACGGACTGGACCGGGGTTACTGAGGTCTAAACCCTGGAGGTGATAACGGAAATGGAGTTTAACCAGATGGACTGGAGCAAAGAAAATTGCCCAAGGTAAACAGCTGAACAGGACTGCTGGTTCACGATAAAGAGCACAGAGAATGTAAATGCACAGAAAATCTGTGAATCTTGATTTACTGGTGAATGGTCTCATAGGAAGTACCCTTATATACCCTGAAGCCTGCTGGGATTGGACTCCAGATTAGAGCAGCCTAATTGGATAAAATAGTAATGTGACCAAAAACGATATGGTGGCACACATAACTGGTCGTGGCGGGAGATGACAGGACTAGCAAGATACCAGGTGCTTCCCCCCACTGAGGAGACCCTGCCACAGCATACAAACAAGTAAGTGCGGGGACTCCCGGTGTGCCTGCAGACGCAGTATGATGCTGCACCTGCTTAACAATATTCTGTTAACTTGCACCTTTCCTACACCTTCTCTACATCATTGTAGTATCCAGTAAATCTGCTCCTGCATCCATACCACATCCATTCCACAAATAAGTGATTGGAGTTAGACCAGAATGTACTATTCTACAGCTCAATGAATTACCTCTTCAGATTTTTATATAAATGAATTGAAGTGTATCATATATCCTGTGCAGTGGCACTAATCTACAGCACAATTGATTCATATGTCTAATGTATCCTTGAATCCTGGAACTGGAACTGTTCACCACCAAACCCTACACTGCTTCTCAGACTTTGTTGGACACAAATCAACAGAAAATCCTTACACATACTTTTGGCGTGCAGTAATTTAATAGAATACCCCCCTTGGCTGGAGTTGAATTGGACAATGTTTTTCTCATTGATAACATTTTTGTGGCCCTTTTGTGTGTCATAACAAAATCTTTTCATGTTGACACCAAGAGGAAAACAACTACTAATACCCCTTTCACACCGCACTTGTTAAACGGTATATTGCCGTTTTTTCACATTTCAAAAGTTTAAGGCTGCAGTGGTTTGAGTTGATTTACTGGTTAAAGATAACCAGTATTTCAAAACATTTAAAAAGCAGAGTCCTACATGTTTCAGAGCAGTTTTTTATGCAGTGAGAATGGCTCTGAAACGGTATTTAGTAAATACAACAGACTACAGACCTGTGATAGGCTGTCCCCTGCATTCTGCCTTGAAACATGTTCAGGGGATTAAACGGGTTGACTGATGTGAATGGTACTGTACTTAAACAGTATTTAAAACGCTAATCTACTGCAAAGTGAAGTCTCAGACCTGTTTTAAATACCGTTTAGAAATACTGGTTTTTGAAACGTTTTGGCAGTGTGAAAGCGGTATAATGTTGTCTAAAAATCACATAGCTGTAAATTAAATATTGCTCCCATGCAAAGCTGTGGCAGGTCGCTAATACATTTATATAACATACATTAGTATAAGCAAAACCAATGACATCGCGGTTAACAAGAACTGTCCTTTATTATAAAAATAAAATAAATTAATGTAGTCTAGTATATAGGGAGGTTCTCAAGAAGGACAGTGATGTAACTGAGCAATCAACTATACGTAAACAAAAATAAAATAGGAAACAATCAGGAACAGTAATAACAAAAAGAAAATGTCATTGGTTAGTGCAAAGATGGCATAGTCAATGTTTAATCTAATCTTATATCTTATCTACTGCACCTATTTATTTAAACATGATCACCAAACATTACAGCGTTAATTCAACTTTTTTTTTTTAATTTAATCCGATGCTATAAAAATCTGCCTGTTATCATGTAGTTTATTGAAAATAAGATTGATACAAATGCAGATTGCACGAAAACCTTTTTTATAAATAAAAAAAGGCAGCAGCAATATAAATAGATTGGATTCTAGTGTAATGCTCAATCTGCTATTGACTTTAAAAAGTATTACCAAGTCTTTGACGAACGCTTAGCTGCCAGCATACTCTGCCTCAACCCAATACACACCTAATTGCTCGGCAAAAAGGCAGTTTGCCTACCTCATTGAGCTGGATGATGTGATGAATTTGCCTCAGGTACTCGCTGCCACCTGGTTTGTGGCAGATATCCAGTACCATCATGTTTATTTTCTGCTCAGTGAGATCGAGTCTGCTGCCTTGGTCTTTTAGTATTGAACTGTCGGCTTGCATCTCAGAACCACTGGAAACAGAGAAAGAGTACAGCGTTACATATGTCTGATACACATATTTTCATCATACACTGCCCACAGGCTGCTCCATAGCAATCATGTGCATGCAAAATCTGACATAGAGAAGCTCACTGCTCCAATCACCTTTTAACTTCTGAAATCTCACTCGTCATTAATACAGGTTCCCAGGCACAAGGAAATCATTATAGAAAGAGCAAGATAGCAAATATTTGCAGCATAAACAGGTATTTACAATGTGTATTTGAAATTAGTATAAAATCCAGTTTCCGTCACGCATAACCTTACACATACATACATAGTTGCCTACCCTCCTGCATTGTGCAGGAGACTCCCTGAAATCTCCCTCTCTCCCTCATTAGTCTATCAATCTCCCTCATTTCACCTAACCCACATTACATTGTTTACATTTTTGGGAAAAAAGAAATGAGAGATGGATACATTTACATTGAATCATCAGCACCATTTCCCAGCAGTTTACCAACTCTTACTAACTACTTTGGGGTTCATCTACATTCATTTTAAAAGATTCCTCTCCAATGTTGCAGTACACACCCACAATTCTAGGTACCACGTTCCACCCACAATCTTTTTTTCACAATCTCTCCATATATGGAATAAGGGCGCCGTTAAAAATTATACGACCAACTATAATCTCTCTGAAACTAATTTTCAAAAGTAGGCAAGTATGCACATACCTATGTCGCATAATATTAAAAACATTATTAAAGATAACTTGACCCACCAAGCTGCATTACTTTTCTTAAGGCCGATACACACTGGCCCTTATTCAGATCTGATCGCAGTACAAATTTGTTCTCAAAATGGGCACAACCATGTGCACTGCAGGTGGTGCAGATGTAACATGTGCACAGAGAGATACATTTGGGTGGGGTGGGATGAAACTGAAATCTAAATTGCAGTGTAAAAATAATGCAGCCAGTATTCATCCTGTACAGAAACAAAATAACTCACACACACCTAACTCTCTATACAGGTTACATCTGACCCACCTACAGTGCACATGGGGGGGGGGTTAATCATATTAATTTGGTCCTCCGTGCAACCGATGTTGCGTTTCTGCGCATGTGCAGCCGCATGGTGCGTGCACCCACTGCGAACATTCTGTTCGTCGGGTGCACACACCCTACACGGCGGCCTCAGCATTTCATGAGCATTCCCATTAGAACGCTGGGCATTCTAATTGGTACTGAGGCGGTGACACGGGTGCCGGGGGGCAGGCAGCTGACATCCGGTGATATCAGCTGTCTGCACATGTCCATATCCGTCCCAGCGTACACACATGTGGAAGTGACTTGAAAGTGGCCACCATCGAAAAGATGTGGGAGGTTATCCGCAGCATGCGAATGGATGTTTATCCATTCGGCGGATGGGTGGGCATTTTCAGGGTGGGGTTTGATGGAAGCCTTGCGAATCAACCAGAATAACCCCCATGGTTTTGCCCATTTTGAGAACAAATTTGTACTGCGATCAGATCTGAATAAGGGCCACTGTGGGATTTTGAGCTGAAAGCAACTCAGTTTCCCCGTTTGAGATGCTTTCAGCTCAAAAGCCGCCCAGGGTGTATGGGCAGGCGATGAGCGCTGATGTACACTCCCACACGCCGCCGCTCATCTGCTGGTATTACCAGCAGTCTGAACAGCTTTCCATAGTGTCCTGCTATGAAGAGCCTTCACAGCAGTGAAAATCACTGTGCAAAGAGGGAAAAAAAAATCTCTCAGTGTGTATGCACCAAGCGATTTTCAGCACAGCAATTTTAGTGATCATCGCTGTGCATACGTAACGGGTAAAAACGCCCAGTATTTATGCACCTTTACAGAGAGATTCATTTTGAAAAGAGTGCAGCAATGGAACCCCACTATTGCCTCTTACAGCTCTTCCGAAGTTACCCAGGGAATTTACACAGCAGTAGGCAATGCAATTATACCAAGATAGTGAACAATAATCTCTGTTTTTCTGCAGTACAGTTCAAAGTCCAATACATTCACTTTATTTCCTATAGACACAGCGTCAATTGAGGGGATTCAATCATATTTAAATCATTGTTTTTGTATTCTGGTTGGGCAGAATTAACACGATAAAAATGAACACCCTCCCCAAAATAGTATTTTTACTCGAAGCCCTCCCAATTACAATACCCTCTCCTTTCTTCAAAGAATTACAGAGTACAGTGAGTAAATTTGTCTGGATAAATCACAGACCTAGAATCTCTCAACGAGTCCTTGTCCAAAGTCGAGATGGGGCGGGTTACAATTCCCCATTTTCCTCAGTTACTACCATTCTGTCCACATAGCCAGGACTGTGGAGATGTCTAGACCTGTACAATTCAAACGGTGGCCGGCTATCGAAGGTCACTCGGTGGGTGTATCCCCCCCCCGGTCATCCCATGGCTCCGGAAGATCCGACTGGTACGACATCCAACTCTGACCCCAACGCTCTTGTGTTGGAGCAGGTACAGATGTCTCCACTATTTGGTGTCCCGGCGGGTCTCTTCTGGTTCTATCTCCAAATTAGACATTATGGGGGAAATTTACTAATATGTGAAATACACTTCACAGGTCATGTTGCTATGAACAACCAATCAGATCCTGTCTACTATCTTCTAGAGGGTGAAAAAGAAATAAGAAGTAGCTTCTGATTGGTTGCCCATAGCAACATGACCTGTGAAGTGTATTTCACATCTTGGTAAATTTCCCCCCCATGTCTCCTCCCTTCCTAAACGAAATCACAGCTGGGAACCAACTCCCTTCGAGTTACTATTGCTCTCTCGGGAGTCTCCAAAACACTTGATTTCCAAATGTTATCAAATATGCCTGAGTAAAAT
Organism: Crinia signifera; assembly: GCF_055691185.1. Lineage (NCBI taxonomy): Eukaryota > Metazoa > Chordata > Amphibia > Anura > Myobatrachidae > Crinia > Crinia signifera. The sequence continues at coordinate 411,099,042 of NC_139217.1, read as the reverse complement.
CCCAGATCCAATGCCTGCATATACAGTGGCTTGGCACAAAGAGCTTGGTCGGGTCCTGTCGGAGGACCAGTGGAATCAAATATTTAAATATGTTTTTGCATCCTCCTCATCAATCCAAACACTAGAAACCCAGTATAAGATACTATCGCGTTGGTATGGGATGCAGTCAAAATCCCGACGGTCAAAATCCCGACGGTCAAAATACCGACAGCAATTGACAGACAGTCAAAATCCCGACATGGTCAAAATCCCGACATTTAAAATCCCGACATGGTCAAAATACCGACAAGGTCAAAATACCGACATTTAAAATCCCGACAAGTTCAAAATACCGACATATAGAATGTAGACAGGTGAAAAAGTCAACATGACTTTCGGGCGACAGGTCGCGAGGTCGACATGGGTTTTTCACTGTTTCTTGACCCGACATGTGCCGACAGGCGGTATTTCATGCCCTACCATCCACTAGGGCGTGGTGGGAGAATAAAATAGTGTGCCGAGCGTAGCGAGGCACCGTGCCCGAAGCATTGCGAGCGCAGCGAGCTATGCGAGGGGCTGCGGTTGACTTCCAACTGTGTCCATGTCGACTGTGTCGACATTCAGGTAAAAAAACTGTGAAAAGCCCATATCGACCTCGCGAGCTGTCGCCCGAAAGTCATGTTGACTTTTTCACCTGTCTACATTCTATATGTCGGTATTTTGAACTTGTCGGGATTTTAAATGTCGGTATTTTGACCTTGTCGGTATTTTGACCATGTCGGGATTTTAAATGTCGGGATTTTGACCATGTCGGGATTTTGACTTTCTGTCAATTGCTGTCGGTATTATGACCGTCGGGATTTTGACCGTCGGGATTTCATACCGAATCCTTGTCATAGATGCCCAATCCACACTACACAAAATGAATAACGCTCTACCGGATCTCTGCTGGAGATGTGACCAGCATCCGGACAATCCATTACACATATGGTGGTCTTGCCCAGTTCTTCAAGAATACTGGTGCCGGTACTTGTGTATTTTGGCGGCGCCCGAATTCAGCATCGTTCAATGAACGCATCGCATCGCATCGCATGCCATGTACCCGATGGCATGCGATGCGATTTTGACCCCCTATGCGATGAAAAATCGTATAAGCACCCTAATGGGTGCTTACAATGTTAAATGCACCCCCATGCCACCCCCCCCCCCACTATAAACGTGAACCCGAAGCGTGGCGAGCGCAGCGAGCCCGCAAGGGGCGGCGGTACGCGTCCTACGACCTTTTCATACCCCCACTATCCACGTCGGCGTGGAGTTGAGAATAGAAAGTGTGGCGAGCGCACGCGGACACCTGTGAAGCCCGCCAGGGGACGCGGATACCTGTGAAGGTATCCGCGTCCGCTCGCCACGCTTCGGTGGCTCGCTGCGCTCGCCACACTTTCTATTCTCAACTCCACGCCGACGTGGATAGTGGGGGTATGAAAAGGTCGTAGGACGCGTACCGCCGGCGCTCGCCACGCTTCGGGTTCATGTTTATAGTGGGGGGGTGGCGTGGGGGTGCATTTAACATTGTAAGCACCCATTAGGGTGCTTAACATTGTATAAGCACCCATTAGGGTGCTTATACAACGTTTAATCGCATCGCATCGCATGGCATTGTATGCCATGTACAATGGCATACAATTTGAAAATTGTATGCCATCGCACACTATGGCACGAAATCGCGTTGCATCGCATACCATCGCATGCGTTATGGTATGCGATGGGCGCCGCCAAAATACACAAGTACCCTGGTGCCAGATCCATAATATCTCAGAAAAAATTACTAACTCCGCTCTCCCCTTTAGCCCAGAATTTTGGTTGCTTAATCTTATGGATACGCCCATTTCCCGATTTAAGAAATCTTTAATTAGACACCTAATGAACGCAGCTAGGGCGGTCATACCCTGCCACTGGAGATCCAACTCGGCCCCTCCCATCGCGCACTGGTTTCGCAGAATACATCTGTACATGTCCGTGGAGGATCTGACATCCTTTTTGAAAGAATCTCCCCAGACTTTCACTGCTACGTGGTTAAACTGGCTCACATATAAAGAATCCTCAGATTATTCCCATTTTATTATGCCAGACTAGGTCGCTGAGATATGTCCCTGGGCACAATCCTCTCCTCTCCCACCCTACCTTCCCACCCTTCTTCCCCCTTCCACCTCTTTCTTCTTTACCATACTTTCACTATACTACTCCACCTTCTCTCAAAAAATGTACATCTTTTTCTTAAACAACGATTAGTTGCATTATGTCAATGCTCTGTTTTATAAATATACCTACATCATATTCAGATATACAAATATTGCACACAATTCCTGTAATTGTCTTTATTATTTCCTTCTTTGAATGTGCATTACATTGTTTCATATCATTGATGTATTGTGACTTTCTTCAATAAAAATTGATTGCACAAAAAATAAATCATTGTTTTTGGTATCCAGTTCCCTCATCTCGTAGATTAGGCCTGAAAATAGGCAAAGGAACCTTGGCATAGATCAGTGGTCTCCAACCTTTTTTGGGTCGGGAGCTACTCGCGACAAAATAAACCGCCCGAAGAGCTACTAAAGTAAAAAAAAATAAAAAATCTGCATAATATCCCAAAAAATGCCCTTTACACATAATGCCACAAACTGTAATGCCCCTGACACATTATGCCACACACTGCAATGCCCCAAAACATACCTCCCAACACTGGAGGCAGAGGAGAAGAGTCATCTGCGCGTGCCGAAGGCACGCGCCAAAAATTAGAAGGTTCAGCTACTACCGTGCAACTCCTGCGAGGCTACATCCCCCATTTTTTCCGCTATGGGGGCATAGTCAGCTCTCTAAGAGCTGTAGCCACATGGGGTGCAGCCATGGAAAATGGGGGTGTGATACACATATGCCCCCAATAGTGCAGTGCCAGATATACATATGCTCCCACGGTGCCAGGTATGCCCCCACAGTGCCAGAAACAGGAATACCCTCACATTGCCAGGTATGACCCCATGGTGCCAACAATGCCCCGACAGTGCCGGTTATGCCCCCACAGTGCCAGCAAGTATGCCCCCACAGTGCCAGCAAGTATGCCCCAACAGTGCCAACAATGCCCCACAGTGCCAACAAGTATGCCCCCACAGTGCCAATAAATATGCCCCCACAGTGCCAATAAATATGCCCCCACAGTGCCAATAAATATGCCCCCACAGTGCCAATAAATATGCCCCCACAGTGCCAATAAATATGCCCCCACAGTGCCAATAAATATGCCCCCACAGTGCCAATAAATATGCCCCCACAGTGCCAATAAATATGCCCCCACAGTGCCAATAAATATGCCCCCACAGTGCCAATAAATATGCCCCCACAGTGCCAATAAGTATGCCACCACAGTGCCAATAAATATGCCCCCGCAGTGCCAATAAATATGCCCCCGCAGTGCCAATAAATATGCCCCCACAGTGCCAATAAGTATGCCCCCACAGTGCCAATAAATATGCCCCCAGTGCCAATAAATATGCCCCCACAGTGCCAATAAATATGCCCCCACAGTGCCAATAAGTATGCCCCCACAGTGCCAATAAATATGCCCCCACAGTGCCAATAAATATGCCCCCACAGTGCCAATAAGTATGCCCCCACAGTGCCAATAAATATGCCCCCACAGTGCCAATAAATATGCCCCCACAGTGCCAATAAATATGCCCCCACAGTGCCAATAAATATGCCCCCACAGTGCCAATAAATATGCCCCCACAGTGCCAATAAGTATGCCCCCACAGTGTCAGGTGTTCCCCAGCAGCACACTTACCATTGTTGCTGCTGCCATCCGGTGCCCCCTGTGGTGCTGCTGGCACTGTCTGTGTCCGGCGGTGTCCTCCTGTGTCGGCGTGCTGCTTCCCTTTCAGGGGAGGAGAGCACAGCGCAGCACGCATCTCTCCTTCCCCTCACTTCCTTGTTACTGCGCCGTCTGCCATTCAAAGCTCGCGGGCCGGCTGCTGATTGGCTGCCGGCCCGCGAGCTCTGGTTGGCGGACGCCGCAGTCACAGGGACCTGGGACGCACAGGGAAGGGTAGGAGAGAAGCGCAATGCTCTCTCCTCCCCTCAGGGAAAAAATGAAGCGGACGGACGGCGGATGGGGCGGACGGCGGCGGACAATGGAGGGGCGGGCGGTGACAGTGGTCGAGCTACCCCGATCGCTGCCGCGAGCTACTGGTAGCTCGCGAGCGACGGGTTGGCGACCACTGGCATAGATCAATGTTTCCAACTGTGGTCCGCAAGGGACACTAACAGCCCAGATTTTAGCTTATACATGCTTGAGGCACTATTTAATTATGGCTATATGTACTTTAATCCTGGACTGTTACAGCACATACACCAGGGGTTCCCAAACTTTTTGAATCACGGCACCCTACAGTATCAGCATATTTTTCACGGCACCCCTAGGCCAAGAGTTTGTTACTGAGAATTTCAGGAAAAAAATTATTAAATTAAATAAATTGGGATTAAATTTTATCCTTAGGTCCAGTTATGTGGTGAAGAACAGGATTCACATCTGTTTAACCACATATTTTATAACTGGAAGAAACAAGCACTGATTTTGCCTATTTCATTGACCAAAAATAATTAGAATTGGTTCTAGACCAGCGACCTGAGGCACCCCTGCAAGTGTTCCGGGGCACCCCAGGCGCACAATTTGTGAACCACTGACATACACACTAGGCGATTCTGGCTATGGATGGTTTTGACTATGAAAGTTACCCTTAAAGTGCATGGCACCGAGTTTAATTTGGTCTATGGCCCTATAAGTTGTATGCGGTATAGTCAAAATTGCCTTGCCTGCACAGTCTATTTTTACTTGCGATACCGACCTTGGGGGGGATCGTTCATCGGTACGTCACAGGGTCTCTGTCTCCGCTACAGTACATGCTGCTTACTCCGCTGTCAGTGCCGAGGGAGCAGTGGCAGAGAGAGGTAAACACTGGAGCAGGTAAGTATGTGAGAATGGAATTACTGTGTAAAAGGGGTGCATATTAAAGTTTTAAAGTTCTGGGTGTGTGTCTCCCTATTTCCACTGTCTTTTTAAAGGTGAATTACGAGACCCAGCGGGCACATTAATGTCCCCATGCTGGGGCTTGTAGTTCCCTGGTATAAAGCAATATGATTTTATCTATTTTTTACACTCATCAGCCAGGACCCCACCGTCCAAGGGACCGGGGACAGCATTGGACATCAGCCCTGAACGGGGGTCCCCCCTTTAATGGGGGGCTCCGACTCGCCAGGGACCCTGTCCAGGGTTGGCCAGCCACGGTACTCAAAATGGCTGAACCCGTTACTGGATCCAAAATAGGGGGTGCCCCCAGTTTTTTTGGAACCAGGACTGGTCCAAGAGCCCAGTGTTTTTTTAAATAAGGGGGAACACCACAATCCCCCCCCCCCTGTATTTGGGGAACCAGGAATGGCTCAATGAGTCTGGGATTGGTTATGCTCGGGAAGGGGGACTTATTTTAAATTTTTACACAAATCTGCACACTCCTGTAACTAAAAATCTGCACTTGGCAACAAGGCCATCCCGTCACGATTGCTCGTGGAACATGTCAGGGATGCCCTCTCTCCCCTCTACTATTCAACATTGCACTCGACCCCCTCCTATGGCTCCCACAATCTTGGCCCACTTTTCAACGGTTCTACATGGGTTCACAGGAAATCAAAGTCATGGGCTTTGCAGATGATCTTCTCCTAAATATAACACACCCCGAATCCACCCTCCACTCCATCCTAAGTAAAATTGATCAATACGGCACCGTCTCTGGCTTCTCCGTAAATCAGGATAAACCCCAAGTCCTATACTTAGGTCCACAAACTGGACCCTATTGGGCAGGAGAAAGTCACATATATGCTGGGCCTCGACTGCGATTAAATACTTAGGGGTGTACATCCCTAAACGCATCTCTTACCTCTATAGGCTCAATAACACCAAAATACTGAAACCTATTTTGGTGGAACTGAAAAATTGGAAACATCTATGCTCTCATATCTGTGACATGTTCATTTACTAAAAATAATCACGTTCCCTAAACTATTATACCCACTTCAAATGTTACCGGACCTAGTAACGGCCTCCGACAAAAAACTCATTAATACCACATTTTGCAAATTAATTTGGCAAACTAAACAGCCACGGATAAGCTACCTTAAACTGCAAAAACCTGGTCCAAATGTGATAGGGTGAGAGTTTCAGAAAGTGAGAGACTATATAATCAAGCCGGAATAATAAGATATATCCGAGACTGGATTCACGCCACTACCAACCACACGGACACTGTTATTGATCAGTCATTTCTGCCAAACCAACACCAACTTTCCTTTTAACACTGCCACAAACAAGAACTTACAGACCCTATTTACACAAAATCCCCTACTGATGACGGCATGGACTGTCTGGCACTGCACACGACATAAACGAAACCTTAATAGCCACCACTCTGGGTAATCTGACTTTCAGGAGGTTTCTTTCCTGGAAATCCAAGGGAATTCTCTATGTTCGGGCCCTTGACGAAAGCATGATTACAGCACCACTGACGGCACAGGCTTTGTGGACAAACTTGATCTCCCTTCCATACAAGCATTAGCTGTATACCAGGCCAGACACTACACTAGCTCAGTACTCCGACATTTAAACACCTACAGTTTGTACAAACAAATTTGATGTACTGCTCTCCAAACCTACCTCTGGCAGAAAAGCATTTCCATTTATTATCAGACCCTTCATACACCCATTGACCATTCTACAATACGCACTGGGCCAACCACATGGTTACAAACATTCCCTCAACTTACACAAAACACCTATTACGCTCTTTACATATTCATGGAAAATGCTACCAGCTTCAATGTACAGAGAGATGTTTTATAACATTTACCACAACGGCTACCTCTCCCCACACTGACTATATTTCATGGGCATCTCAGAAACAGACACCTGCCCGAAATGCGACAGTCCTAACGCAACATTCATGTGGGATTGCCCAATTAATAAATGTTTTTGGAAACAGGTCCAATGATTTTCCACTACATTCTTACTAAATCGTCTTCCCCTGTCGGCAGAATGGGCAATCTTGGGCGCTTTCCCCATGGGAACGCCAATTCAACAGGAGATCAAAAAAATGATGCTCATCATATCAACGGTAGCCCGCAAAAGTATCCTACACCAATGGATACATAAGGACCCTCCTTCTATACCTCTGTTTCGAGCTAAGCTATTCCATATGGAGTGGGTGGAGTCATCCCTCCAAAAAGAAGAGCGCACAGAAACGTTCTTTCAACTATGGGAGTGCTTTATCGACTCACTGTCCAATGACCTGAAGTTACAAATTCATAAATGCTTCCGTTCCACTCAGTGGTACGAGACCCGTGTCCTCATTGGACCAAACACAATAGACCTTCCAACGGGCGTGACCGCAGGAGGTGCGGGGATATAGTTTAGGTCGTGTCCGCCCGCAGAAGGCAATGTTTTCAAACTATACACCTTCTCACTGTTAATTGCGTTCCAACTCGCATACATTTAAAAATACAGTGTGACTGTATTGATTTTGCAGGTTTCATTGCAATTGTAAATTATGTTGTACATATGCGCAATCCTTAATTAAAAAAAAATTGGTTGGGTGAGAGAGCAGGTTTTCCTCTTTCTCTCTCTCTCTCTCTATATATAATTTTCAGATGATAAAACATATGGTATGTAACAGTCTATCATTGTACACATCTAAAAATACATTGTGAAGGATGAGAAACAGATATTTGGGACCTCAGCAAAAATACCCTGAAGTACCGGATATTGGGGCAGATATATTAAGCCTGGTGAAGAGCCAAAGTGGAAATAAAGTGCATATAAAGTGCATATAAAGTGGAAGGTGATAATGCACCAGCCAATTAACTCCTAACTGTCATATTTCAAACATAGCTGATTGGCTGGTGCATTATCACTTCTACTTTCTCTCTTCACCGGGCTTAATATACTGTATCTGCCCCATTGAGTGTTGGAAATCCTGAACTAATCCTTATTATAGTGTAATAATTGTACATATGCTTCACCATCTTCCACATACTGTAAGTGGTCATTTCATGTTTATTAAGTTAGTCTAAAAATAATGACAAAATCAGAGCTCTACAATAGCACATTATTTATTTTGTCAGCATAACATTAAGGTGCATCTAGATGCTCTGCGAAACTTTGTTTTCACACGCTCAGCGTTTCCTGTAGCGTTTATAACAGAAAATCCTATGAACTGTAATCATACCTTTGCAGCTCTAGAAAGTTGAACTCTGTCTTATATTATGTACTCTATAATTACAGGCTGCTGTAAACGGTGCATTAGGAGAACAATCTCAGGCTATTCTATCCATGGCAGGTACAAGCCGCATTATTTTATTGGAAGATTTTGTGTGTGTGAAGATGACATTGAAAAAGTTGAGGGCCCTCTGACAAAGGATTGTATCACCCGAATTGTATCCTTTCCTGTCCATCACTTTGCAGGTGAAGCAGATGATTGGATTCAGTCAGTGCCGTGATTAATGAGTTCCTCTCTGTATTTGGTACAGCCTATCAATCATGTCATTAGGGAGAATGTGCCCTGAAAGAGGCAGACCTCAGCCAAGGAATAACTGCATTCATCTTAATCTGTATATGCACCCAGCCAGCCAAGTCAGGGTCACCATGATGAAAAACAATAATCTTCAACGCCACAAATTACTTTGCAAAGATGGACGTCTCCTCACTTTTTTGGGGCAGCATGTTCTCTAAAACACAAGAAGACTGTTTACAGCCTGGGTGATACTTTGTAGTGAAGGTTATTTTAATGAATAGTAATGTTTTCAGGCAGTGTACAAGACAGGCGGTGCACACAGCTGCCGCTCTCAACAGTGTGAGGTTATTGTCACACAAGTCAAAGTCACATCTAAATTCAACTACTTACAGTACGCTATACTGCAGAGGTCATCACTTTACTAAACTCTTTATCAGAGACCAAGAAACGTATAACAGTATATTTTACAATCTATTATGCACTAACTAGTGTCTACAAAAAAAATTGTCTCCCCACCCCCCCTTTATCCACACAGCACACACTGGAGAGAAACTCCTTTAGAAAAAAGAAAATTGCAGACACACCATTTTTAAATATTTATTACTCAACTCACAGAGAGGACTACTCTTGGATATTTCAGGGGTCTTGGGGGAAAAAAACAAAACCTTAGGATGACACAACTTAGTCCTTTCGGGACCAAGCCGCTAATGAGAGGTCAATAGCAGACACTCTCCATAGATATACATGTGGTTGTGCTGATTTGGCAGGTTATAGCTAATCATTTATACAGAATAATCAGAAAACTGTAGGGAATAAAATAAAGGCAGAGGTGGATTGGCCCACCGGGAAACCGGGCTATTTCCCGGTGGGCCAGTGCAGATTCCCCACTGGCAGGGCCGCCGACCGTGCCTCCGGGGCTGGCATCATCCTAGATGCAAGCGGCCGCAGCCTGGTCACAAACGGCAGCATTGCCCAAAACAAATATGGTCGCCGCATATATGCATATATTATATGCACGTATGCGGCGGCCATATTTGTTTTGGGCTATGCTGCACTGTTTGCTGTGACCAGGCAGGCTGCGACCGAGCAGAGCAAAGCGCGGCGGCCAAGGTAAGTAGTCCCCCCCCGCTGTACCGTCAGCCCCCCCCCTGCTGTAGATCTCCGTTACATACATATGCAAAAATATGGCAATCCACCAACCACAGCAAGGCATCTTTGTTTTGGTGATGGACCTACTTTTGGTTCATACATTTATGTATTTTTATATTCAGAGCCAACTCCCAAAAGGGCACCCCAAACCCCTCCAATACAGCAGTGCAAGAAGCAGCACACCTTCCAACTACTGATCCCAATAATGTAATGGTAAACAGTCTGAATTGTTCACGGGAAGGAATGGGTAGCAGAAGGAGGGCTTTGCAGTCAGAAGGACTAGTAGATGAATGGCTTGAGGAGAATACCTGTCGCAATGTCACATTCAATGTAGACTGGGGGATCAAAGGAGGAATAGGCATGCCAGAGAGAAGATTGGAGTAATTGAGGCAGAAGATTAAGCAAGTGTGGAAGATGGTCTTGGTAACACCCATTGAGAGAAAAGGGCAAACCCTGGCAAAGTTGTTGAGGTGGAAGTAACAGTATTGCATGAGTGAGTGGATGGAGCGATAAACAGTAAATTGATGGCTTAGTGAATTATGACCCTTAAACAGCATGCATGCTGAAAAGTGGAGAGGGTGACATTATCAACTGTGGGAGAAACAGAATGAGGGGACGTGACACTGGCAGTGAAAAAAATGCATGCCCAGTTTTGGTTATGTTGCTCATGACACATTCAACCATTTAAGTGGAGATGGTAAAGAAGCAGAAGGAAAGGAAAGGAGAGAGGCTAGGAGGGATTAGCCAAATTTGAGAGTCTTCACATCACTGCACTGAGGTGAAACTGAAGGCCAAAAAAGTGAAAGAATTACCAAGAATGGAGGAATAAAACAAGAGTAATTGGCGAAGACCAGAATTTTGAACTGCAAAAGACAGCGGAGGGAAGCAAGCACCTGAAGAATATATGCTGAACGAATGATTGTTGATGTTGATGACAGGGGTATGAAGTGTCAAGAAATGACTGGGTGGTCAATTGTGCTGAAAAGCGGTCATGAGAAGGAAGAAGATCAATTGTGCTTAAAAGCGGTCATGAGAAGGAAGAAGGCCATCAATTTAGCCAGAGTAGATCAGTTGTCACCTCAAGATGGCAGCTTTGGTGGAATGGATAAGTGAAAAGCGTTAGAGACAGTGTGGGCAGAGATAACCGGAGACAGTGTGGGCAGAGATAACCGACAATAATAAAAAAACAAAAAACAAATTTATAATAGGGGTATGCTATAGACCACCAAATATAAACGAAAGGGAAGAGTCTCTTCTTTTAAACCAAATCAAACAAGCATCAGATCAGGGTCAGGTATTAATTATGGGGGATTTTAATTTACCCGACATTGATGGGGAAAACGAAACAGGTAAATCAGCAAGAAGCGATGGGTTCTTAAGCTTACTTAAAGACCAGTTTATTACACAAACGGTGGAAACTCCAACTCGTGATGAGGCACTCTTGGACTTAGTTTTAACAAATAACACAGACTTAGTTTCAAACACAAAAGTAATTGAACAATTAGGGAACAGTGATCACAATATGGTTTCACTGGAAATCAACTTCAGTAAATTACATCAAAAAGGATCTGCAAAAATACTAAACTTCAGAAAAGCGAACTTTGAATTATTCAGGGAAGCCCTAACAGGAATTGGGTGGAAAACGGTTATGGAGGGAAAAAATGCAGAGGAAATGTGGGATACTCTAAAAAAGGTGCTTGATTCACTAACTATTGAATACATTCCTAAAGTAACTAAAGGTAAATTCAACAAAAAAAAGCCACCATGGTTGGACAAAGAAGTAAGGTCAGCTATCAACAATAAAACCAGAGCCTTTAAATTCTATAAAAATAACTTGAATGAGGAGGCGTTCGCAAAATACAAAGAATCAAACAAAACTTGTAAAGGGGTAATCAAATCAGCTAAAATATTATATGAAGAGTGCATAGCCACTGAAAGCAAAACCAACCCAAAGAAGTTTTTTAAATACATAAATAGTAAACGTTTAATTAAGGAAAACATAGGCCCACTAACTGATACTAGTGGAAAAAGTGTTACTGAGGACAAGGGAAAAGCAAAACTGTTAAATGAGTTCTTCTCATCAGTATTTACTAAGGGAGAGCAGACTGTGGAACGAACATTTACCACAAACGGGACAAATAAGCCAGATCTCATTGTGGATTTCACGCCGAAGGAAATAATACTGAGGCTAAGCAAACTCAAAACAAATAAATCACCAGGGCCAGATGGGATTCATCCGAGGGTATTAATGGAATTAAGGGATGAACTAGCTACCCCCCTACATTATATATTTAGCAAGTCACTATCGTCAGGTATAGTACCAAAAGATTGGAGAATAGCAGAGGTAGTGCCAATATTCAAAAAAGGAAAAAAGGAAGATCCCGCTAATTACAGACCCGTTAGTTTAACATCAATTGTGGGTAAACTATTTGAAGGATTTTTAAGGGATGGTATTCAGAAATATTTAGATCATCACAGTCTACTCAGTGCTAACCAACATGGGTTCGTGAAAAATCATTCATGCCAAACTAATCTACTAGGGTTCTATGAAGAGGTTAGCAAAAACCTTGATAATGGAAATGCTGTAGATGTGATTTTCCTAGATTTCGCTAAAGCATTTGATACTGTCCCACACAAGAGATTGATTAATAAAATGGAGAACCTAGGATTGGGTGAAAATATCTGCAGATGGGTAGGGAATTGGCTATGTAATAGAGAACAAAGAGTGGTTGTGAATGGTGCCGTATCAGATATGATACCGGTACTAAGTGGAGTGCCCCAGGGTTCGGTTTTAGGGCCCATTTTGTTTAACATTTTTATTAACGATATTGGGATAGGGTTACTCAGCAATGTATCCATCTTTGCGGACGATACAAAACTTAGCAAAGTCATCAAATCATCAGAAGATGTCACCATGCTTCAAAATGATCTTGCAATTCTAGATGAGTGGGCAAAAAAATGGAAGATGAGGTTCAATGTAGATAAATGTAAGGTTATGCACCTTGGGAGACACAACCAGTGTGCGAGTTACAACCTTAGCGGAGAGGAACTGGGTAATTCCATACTTGAAAAGGATCTAGGAGTCCAAATAGACAGCAAACTAGGATGTAGTGCCCATTGTAATGTAGCTACAAAAAAGGCCGACAAAATTCTGGCATGTATTAAGAGGGGAATGGAAACTAGGGACTCAAGGGTAATTATGCCACTGTATAAAGCATTACCTCACCTAGAGTACGGAGTACAGTTCTGGGCCCCACACTATAAAAAGGACATCATAGAATTAGAAAAAGTCCAAAGGCAAGCAACAAAGCTTATTAGGGGAATGGAGAATTTAAGCTACGGGGAGAGATTAAGCAATTTGGGACTATTTACATTAGAAAAGAGACGTTTAAGGGGGGACATGCTCAACATGTACAAGTATATCAAGAGCCAATATAAGGAACTGTCACGCACCCTCTTTTCTACTAGAAAGGAATCTAGGACGCGAGGGCATGAGTATAGATTAGAAGAAAAAAGATTTCATTCAGCTAGTAGAAAAAATTTCTTTACGGTCAGAACAGTCAAACTCTGGAACTCTCTTCCCAGAGAGGTGGTAACGGCTGGCTCATTAAATGCGTTCAAGGCAAAGTTGGACAAACATTTACTGGAGAAAAACATCCATGGGTACAAATAAGAAATATAATTTGTCTGTAAAATACCAGAACCTACCAAATCAGCAATGGATATCTATACCAGGTTGAACTAGATGGACGCAAGTCTTTTTTCAGCCTTACCTACTATGTAACTATGTTAGGAATTAGAAATATGTTAAATTGAGGGGAAAACAGTAGAGAGATGTACAAGATGATGTCATGACAAGGGGAGTGACAAGTGCATTACTAAAGGGAGAATGGAAAAGTCAATAGGGAGGCACATGGTGAATTTGTGGTGGCAAGAGTTGGGGGAAAACAGAAGATAGCAGAGTTGAGAGGATGGCATTAGAGTAAAAAGCAGGAGAGACAATTTGAGGTCCATAATACAAGAGGCTTCATTAAGAGATACAGGCAGCGGTAATGTCAAAACTCTGGTCCTGTTAACTTTATATTCCCAAGAGCACTGATATTCTTTACACATCCATTTAGTAATTCACATAATCTAGAGCAGACATTTGTGTACTGCTTTACAAGGATTAGACTGAAAGTGAATGTATGTCCTTTCAATAAATTCACTGAGAAATAGTGAATGTTTGTAATTTTTTTTTGCATCTGTATTGTGATGAAACCTGCACAGATCAGTCAGATCCATGCAGGCTTCTATGTGTAAAAATTAGAAAAAATAAATAAAAAACAACAGGCCTGGTTTCTTTAAGTCAGTGCTAGTTGCAGAAATGCAGAGAGAAAATGCATACTGGTCCCCCGTATTTTTATAACCAGCACCGGGATCCAACAGCCAGCGATGTCATGCAACTTTTTAAACTGGTTACCCCGGCCAAAACATGACAACTGTGGCTGTTCAGTCTATTCACCCAATAAAAGGGTCCCCCCCCTCCTTCCAAGGCAACCCCAGCCCAGGCTAAACCCTGACGCTGTCCCTGGTATCCCTAGGCGGTGGTTGCCAGACTGATAGATAAAAATATAAGCCATAAGGTATTGGGTTTTGTAGTAGAACTACAAGCCCCAGCAAGCCTCCCCCTCATGCTGGGACTTGAACGGTTTAATGCACAATACTATTCAAAATATTGTACAAAATTATCTTAAAGCTGTGTGTGTGTGTCTTTATATAAAAAGGTATATGAAACATAATACATTCTGTGTTTAGACTTGGGTCCCTTCCCCAAGATCTCTCATTACGGTATGCAAATATTCAAAATGATGGGAAAAAACGATATCCCAAATAATTTTGGTCCCAAGCATATAGGATAGGGAGACTCAACCTGGAATATCAATTACTGGCATGTAAAATTTTTAGGTCTGATTGAATAATCTGTGTTTGCTTGTCATTATTTTAAGAAAGGAATTAATGCATAAAGTGCTTAATTATTTGCAGAGATATACATTTCTTCCAAGGAAATATCAACAATCTTTCGGTTGTCACTAAACAGTACTTTACATTTTTTATTGTATCTTCGTTCTGATAGCAATTGCAAAATAATATACTCATAACAAATAAATCATTGAATCAGAAATAAAAGACACAATCATAGACACAAATATATGAAAATGGCATGGAACTGATCATTTAAATTATACATTTTGAACCATGTTCCTAAACTTCAATACTTTTAGCTCATCAATGTAGATAACATTATATGAATCTTACCTCTCTGAGCTCAAAACTTTGGCTTTCAGCATCTGGTTTTCAATCCACTTTGGTTGGTGTTTCTCGATGTATTCAAATACTCTATACATCTCATCTTTGGGATTACTGGTCTCCATTCCAATGGAACTTTTTAAGCACCGACACACTACAACGAGCTTCTCTATACTCCACTGAGACTGTGTAGTACCTGTCATCTGTTCTATGGCTTCTTGATCTTCTAGTATATGACAAATAATACCAATTAAGTTCCATAGAAGTATTCCTGTAGCCTTATATACAGAGTTCTGCTCTGATATTTTTCTCTCAGAGAATAAGTAAAAATACTTTATTGGGGGAGGCAGGCATGCAATTATTGAAGGTAGCTTGCCGATCACAATGGAGACTGCTTCAGCTGTCAATCTCGTGAAGTCTTCAACATGAAAAGGAAAAAAGAAATAATTAATATTTTTCTGCCATGTTCAGGCTACACAAGATTCCGTTACTTTGTGAAATAAACTACTTATCGACTGGTGTCAAGTGAAAACATTGATGGTCTTACTAAATACAGTGTAGTATGCTATAACCCAAGGAGACAAATTATTTTTGCTTTTCATTTTCCATTTTGCTCTAGAAAAGTTACAATCTGATTGGCTGCTACGGGCATCTCTGATTCTTAATGGACTTTTTCCATTGTACATTACTTGTATATTTCATATTGGAATAGTCCTTGCCTTTTATCAATGTAGAGTGTATGGTGTTGCTCTCTGACTGATGGGATACATTATACATCTCATATTGAATGTCAGTTTGGTGAAGACATCAGTTGTACATTTTGTTTATTGGTCCTAAGATGATGATACCCAGACAGTCCATATCTTCCCTATGTTGCTGACCCCCTTTTTAGTTTGTCTACCACCAGAGATAGAATTTACGTTTGGTTGATACCTTGTTACCCCTGAAGAAGTCCCTCCGGGACGAAATGCGTAGGGATTTCAGGAAAACACTAGTTGAAAGTGGTATCAAACACTGGACTAATTGTGATGTGAATATTGTGTGAACACTAATTGTTTTTACATTTTTGTACAAAATAGAAAAATGTAATATATTGTTTTAACAACATGCATATACTTTGGGTGAAACCTCTACATAGCGCACCTCTATACCTATTCTTTTATATATATATATATATATATATATATATATATATATATGTGTGTGTGTGTGTGTGTGTGTGTGTATATATATATATAAATATATATATATTTATATACGGTTGTAAAATAAAGTGGCACTAGGAGTCTGGTGTAAAAAATCTATTAAAGCATACAATACACAGTGTCCGACGTTTCGGGGACGGCAGCCCCTTTATCAAGGTGTGTGAACCATTTCAGTTTAGCCTCTACTTATTATTAAGCGATCTAAACTAGACAGACTTTCATTAATTATTTAGAATATATATATATATATATATATATATATATATAAAAATATATATATACATACACACATCCCTAAATATAGGTAAAAAATATATTTGCAAAAAATTATAAAACCGGAGACACAGTGAAAACAACAATGCAAGGTATAGTTCAATGCAATATGTAAACCGTAAATATAATCTATATACTACAGTCAGAAGATGGACCTGTCACACACCGCTGCAGCATAGCACGACGGGTACAGTACTCACCCGTCCATGCCTGCCGGCAGCTGGCGTGAGTCCGCTGGGGTCCTGGTCGGGCAGGCGGTGGTGGCGTTGTGCGACTGAGCGGCAGCATGGGTTCAAATGGAGGCACAGCAGTCTGGCTGTCAGAAGGCTGGCTCCGGAGTATGGTGCCGCCATCTTGCTTGAGGGCAAAAGCAGTGATTGGCCAGGTCAGGTCTTCTCCTCCCATTCTGTCCAGTCGGCCTATGGCAGTCCTTCCCTTGCTATAAAGGGGATCTGTCTAAGGCAATCTGGGTCAGTGCAAATTGTTTCTTCAGCCTGCAAGCATCTGGGGAAGTCCTGGCCATCCTAGTGCCTATGCACACTGCGCTCTCCAGCTGGTTGTCCCTGCTGGCCTCTGACCCCATCACTGTTGTCTCTGGTATGCTACACTCTCCACTTGTCTTCCTTCCTGGATCTTCCCTGGCTCATCACAATACCCTCCTGATCTGATTCCGGTTCTGGGTCTCCAATCGCCAATCATCCAATCTTTAATCATCCAATCTTCAATCATCCAATCATTCAACCTTCAGGTATATCACCTTCTTATTCTTCAAATCCAAGTTGTCTGATCCTTGTCTTGTCTTCTAAGAATTACCTGCCTGAATTATCTTGTTATATGCAAAGGACTGCCATCTTTGTTTATCTTGCTATATATCAAGAGACTTGGCTTATTATTATTATACACTCAAGTATTGATGTTGGTCAAACGTGGTAACAAAAGGTAGACAAGACGGTCTTAGTGCCACTAAGACCGTCTTGTCTACCCTTTGTTACCACGTTTACCAGTACTATGGGAATCTCCTGAGTGCCTCCATATCGTTTGCATATATATATATATATATTTATATAACTTGCAAAGAAATTAGAGGACACTCACCGGACTTCTGATTTGGATAGTAAATCCTTTTTAATCCATTTCCATCAACAACTTTTTAAAGTGCAATTTGCATGACTGTGGGCCATGGGCCAACGTTTCGGTCCACCGCTGGACCTTCTTCAAGGCCCCCACTATCTCCTCCTAAAATGCACTTACAGTAGGAGGATATAGGGGGGCCTTGAAGAAGGTCCAGAGGTGGACCCAAACGTTGGCCCATGGCCCACTGTCATGCACATTGCACTTTAAAAAATTGTAGATGGAAATGGATTAAAAAGGATTTACTATCCAAAATCAATAGTCCGGTGAGAGGAATCATTTATATTATATATGGACATTCTAATCTAAGTTATAGGCGCCTATGACGTTTGACTATGTAATTACTTTTTTCCTTAGGATATCATTAAATTATCCCCAACTGACTACTTTACCTGCAGGTACTGTATTGCCCTAGTTGTGTATTAACATGCACAGTACTGTGAAAAATGATGGAAGACACAACTGATTATGTTTGTTTTTTCCTTTCTATACATTACATTAACATTATTTCTTTCAAAATCAATGGTTCAAAATAATGTGAAGTTCTTGAATGGCTACGGAAACATATTTATAACTTTATAAGTAAGGTCATTTGGATGTTTATTTATACAATTGAACATATATTTTGAGACAGTTGTGTAGGAACATGACCCATAGTTGTACGCTAATACCACCCAGATGCAATTGATGGTATGTGAAACTATGCTGGCAGCCGCTGGGATGCGTATAGACACACGCACCGGGGTCTTCGTAGCTGCCTGTAACTGCATACACATTCACAGCATCGACGTAGATCCAGGAAACGCTGAGTACCTGAGTGAGCCTACAGTCACTTAGAACGTTCCTGGACACAACGGAGACACTGGAGACATGTTTCCTGCGTAAATGATCACAGTCAGCAGCTGATACTTGCCACCAAAACTGCCTGACACACCCACTTTTTTCTGCCACTCCCAGTTACCGCCTATAAAATGGCCGCTCCTTGATAATCAATTGAATCTTCACTGCAAGGGTAAGTTCAATTCAATTGCCGTCACCGTGCAACTGCATTGTGGCACTGACATATAATCAGATCACATTAATTGCTCAACTGCATGAATATGGGAATAGCATGCAATTATGAATCAGTCCCTATTACGTTATAAACCTCCCCATGGATTGTGCACATTATGGAAACATGAAAAGTATACTATACTGTATCGCCATTGCCTCACATTAAAAACACTTCTACAACATTACTGCAGCACAGTTCTTAAAAATGATACAGGCTCTTTATTATTGTAATGGAATAATGTTTATCTTGCATTATATAACCACCATATATCACAGTGAGGAATATTAAGCACATTCCTCACAGAAAAGTTGACAAAGTAGAGCGACACAATAGAAAATGCCTCCTAAGCGAAGTCAGTGAAGAATATAAGAACATAAAGAAAGCCATTATTGGTGATATTATAAACATACATACTGCATTTTCTCGGAATACAGTAAATGTTTTTTTTTTCTATTGGAATTTAAATGGACAGACTGATGCAATAAAAAAAATGGCACAATATGGAGATCTGAATCCATTAAAAACATAATTAAGAGATAAGTGCTTACAACAGTGACAAGAACACAATATTCTCACTAAATATGAGGCACGTCTCAGAGAAGAGATGCACGAATAAAGGTCTTTGTACAGGCGGTTCTATCATGAATGTTCCCATTTTTACAGCAGCAGACAAGACTGTTACACATTCAATAAAGCATTCGGTATATTACCAGAAGGTACCCAAAGGAAACAGGAATTAATTTATAAAAAAATTGTACTCGTACTTGAATCAATGCATTTGTCCAAAGTTATTTTTTTCCCATTGCTTAAAACATTGTTTTTTTAAACTCATCGCCATTGTTGCCTTTAAGTACTTTTGCCTTTTCTTAAAATCACCTCTTCAATATCAGCAAAACATTTTCCTTTAAGCCTTAAAGTTTAAAGGTCTCTTTTCAATCCAATGAAGTCTCATGGGGTGCGATTGGGTGAATACGGTGGATGGGGCAAAAGTGTAATGTCATTTTTGGTTAACAAATGCTTAACACTCAGCATGTAAATGTGAGAATATGCACTTGGTGGTTATGATGAAATTGAATATGTGGACATGTTCAATAATGATATTCAGCATGTTGACAGTGTATTGTATTCAATTTTTACAGTGTATTCATAATACTCATGGTTACCATAACGCTAACCTGAAAGAAAATACTCAACATTTCATATCAACATTCTGTCAATTTTAACATTTCCCGATTGTCAACAATTATGATATTGACATTTTAACCAGTTTGATATCATGAATGTTGACCTTCTGGTGTCAACATTGTCAATGTCAAAATGGTGACTGCTTCCTTATGTACCAAAGGACACCCACAGACTTAGAAAGGCAAGAAAAGGTAATTCTTTAAGTATGATCTGATCTTTATATAAAGCACAGCTTCTGTGATCTTGATAACATCGTGTGGTTTCAAAGTAACTTGTATTTTACATAACATGTGGACACACCATTCTTGAATTGCCAGATTGTTCCTCTGCTTATATTCAGTTTAACAAAATATTACAAAAGCTATTACAAGTAGCCCCCTGCACATGTCCTCAGTGCAGGGGGCCGGCGGCCATTTTCCTGTAGCCGCGGCCGTGTTCAAGGGTTCTGAATTGTGGAATTTTGCAAAGTGTTTAGGTACAGAATGATTATTGGCTTTGTTCTGATGGCCGTGATGGGCTTCATTTCAAATTGCACTGTGTCTTACCAATAGATTTCAATTTACAGGTACATTCAAGTTGGTAAATAACCCAGATAGTCATGCAGTTCATAAAATCCTTAACATTAAAAACATCAGTGTTATTATAGTTAGAGAATTTAGTTTTAACTGGATTCTAGTTTTAACCAAAAGGTAGACTTAACCAATCTACCTTTGGTATTGCTGTTAAGATGGTGTTCAGACCCGTATCAATTTAAGGATGTGCCAATGTCTAACCAACACAATTCAAATTTCTCTTTCTTTTTCAATTGCATGATGAAAATCCCATGATATGAATCAGAACCTGCATCTTTAGTTTTATAGGTTAAAAAACAACAGTAATTCACTGTCCTAGCTTTATTTTCTGCTTTTTGAAAGACATCTTGTGGTTATCCTCATTCCATAATGGTGTATACACATGGTGAGATTCAGGCTAATGAACAATTTTGACTATCAGATTTTTGCGAACTGCACTTAAGATTTACTTTATATTTACACTATGTTGCTATTTTGCCCTAGGCCAATTACATTCTAC
Organism: Crinia signifera; assembly: GCF_055691185.1. Classification (NCBI taxonomy): domain Eukaryota; kingdom Metazoa; phylum Chordata; class Amphibia; order Anura; family Myobatrachidae; genus Crinia; species Crinia signifera. The sequence goes on along the minus strand of NC_139217.1, from coordinate 411,078,097 downwards.
AGATGACAGTCAAAACAGACTTGCCTAGGACCATGGCAGTCTATTTAGCCATGCAATATAGACGCTGCAGGGCCACACAGCCGGATCGCATGCAGCTGAACACTTAACTTGCTATATAGTCTAAATCGATAGCCAAAATTGTGACATGTGTACACAGCTTAAATCACCACTTACTTTTTGGATATTTCTTTGGCTCTTTTCCCACTGGGGTGGTGATGTTCCATTTCTCTGGTAATGCTTTCAGTAGGACATCAGGAACTTTGTGATGGTTAGAACAGGTAAAATCCTGATTGATGGGATCTTTGGAGCTGATAAATGAGATAATCTGATTTACCAAGCCCTCCACTGATTTTACCAGGGTTCTCTGTAAGTATCGGAGTACTACATTTCTGCAGGTGTGTTCTAGAAACAGAGTAAAAACAAACAAAAAATAGATAGTTATGTAATGCTTGAATTTGATGTGCTAGAACATGCAAGGGAAATATGTGGCTTTCCAGTTGTTGTGAAATTACAATTCCTAGCATGCCTTGCCACAGTTTTGCTATTAGGGATAGCGGTGGCAATGCATGCTGGGATGTGTAGTTTCAAAAGAGCTTGAGATCTACAGGTTGCCCATGTCTGTGCTAGATCATCATAGTAGTAATTTCAACCAGGGTCCAATCTGCAACTAATGTGCACATCCCCCCTATGTTGGCATGGGTTTCCCCCTTGTCATTTGGTTTTCCCAAGTGGACCAGAAACATACTGCTTGGGCCTCAATGGTTACCAAACCTTTTTTAAATCATGGCACCCTAGAGTATCAAAAAAATATATTTTAGCACACTTCAAGGCAATCGTTTCTGTTTGATAAGTTCAGAAAAATATATTGCATTAAGTAATTTGTGTTATCCTTAGGTACAATTATGTGGTGTACGACAAAATTTGCTTCTGCTCCTCCACATACTTTAATAATAGCCTGTTTTTGCCAGTTACATTGACCATAAATAGTTTGAATTGGTTTTGGACCACCGACCCAGGGAACTCTTGTAACAAGGCAACCCAGGGTGCCACAGCACCCAGTTTGGGAACCGCTGTGCTAGACTAACTGGCTTTTAGCAAAAAAGTAAGCTAAATGTCTGTAATAGGGAAACAAGACTGTATGACATGCTGACATTCTATGTTATGTTAGTATTCCTACTATACATTGTGCAACAGTGATGTCCATTTGACCATCCCACAGTCAACATGAACGTGGGAGTCAACACTATACAGAGACTGCATACATAAATTGTAAAAGAAAAAAAAATCTGTGCATGAACAATTTGTAAAGAATGAAAATTGTATTAACAAAAACAACTAAACAAAGTTTAAAAACCCTACAGTAGCTGTAGTTAAAGTAGAAGCCATTTGAATTTGTATTGCTTTATCTGCTCATATAACATTTGACTCGAGCACCAACTTGCCAGATTCCAAAAAGGTACAATTAGTACAGATGGACACTGACTTTCCAGAGTCAGGTGTAATTATTGTGTAAAAACATGTTCTGCCCATCTCTATGTGGATCACGATCAATGATGGTTTAGGACCAATTAGTAGACAACTAGCTTGAAAATTAGATGATTTGTTGTCAAATTTGCAGCATGTGGCCATCTTTAAGAAAATGACCTATCATAAGTGCGAAGTCTCAACAACGATTATGGCCCTTATTCTGATCGGTGCGGCTGGAGCCGAATATGCGGCCAGGACCGTGCGTGCGAAACCCCGCCTTCCATACGGATCGCCAACTCCGTCCGTATGCGGTAAGAAGCTGTCCGAACGGACCGCACGTGTATTTTTCACGGAATACGCCTCCTCCATCTAAGGGAACCTCCCCCATCATTCGATGGTCGCAGGACCGAATGCTCCACCAGCTCCAGCAACCTCAGACCACACGGACATGTTTCCATGCAAAAGCAGGGATCTGGGCGGGCAGCTGACATCCGGCGATGTCATATGTCCGTCCCCTACACGTGCGTCACGACTGCATTACCATACGTATGCCCTGCGTTTGCATGGGAACGCCCATGAAACGCGGGGCGTATGCATATGGTAATGAGCCCAAATAGCCCTTCACGCCCCTCTCCACCCCCTGTTCGGAGTGTTCACAGATCATGCGGGATTTGGCCGTACGCCCCGCTCGCACATGCGCAGAGACGCCTCTGCACATGCGCAGACACAAAACATCGGCGGGCCGAACGCACGCGGATATATCCGCACCGACCAGAATAAGGGCCTATGTTTGATAACCATAAGCAATGCCAAAAATATAATCATAAGGTGATGGCGGACCACTGTGCCTTTGCCTATGTTTCTATCAATACATTTCTGTTTTGCCAATCCAATGAGGTCTGTCCCTTGAATCTTTCAGAATAAACCCTTGATAAAGTGTATTGTATATTGTAACATTTTAGTACTGTAACCTGTGAGCACTGTAACGACAGTGGAACCACCAACAGAATTTTCCAACAACTGCTAGATTTCTTATGGTTATGGGTCATTGGGTCGACTCATATTAGGTCAACATGCATTGGGTCGACCACTGAAAGTCGACATGGCTTAGGTCAACACATGAAATAGGTCATCATGGCTAAGGTCGACAGGCTTGGAAGGTCAACACAAGCATTAGGTCAACAATGGGAAGGCCGACATTCAAATGGTCGACATGAGTTTTTCAAGATTTTTTTTCCCGAATGTTGACATGGACAACGTCAAAGTGTAACGCTGAGCCCGCCATACTTCGGGCACGGTGCCTCACTGTGCTTATCACAGTATGCTATTCTCCCATCCTGCGCTAGTGGATGGTAGGGCATGAAATACGTGAAAAACTCTTGACTGTCGACCTTCCCACTGTCAAACCTAATGCTTGTGACGACCTTCCAACACTGCCGACCTTAGCCATATCGACCTATTTCATGTGCTGACCTAAGCCACGTTGACCTTTAGTGGTCTAGCCATTGCATGTTGACCTAGTATGGGTCGACCTAGTGACCGTATCTGATTTCTTATTGCTGCACCCAACCTGCTTTCAATCTTTTCTTCAAAATCACACCATGGGGCAGATGTATTAAACCTGGAGAAGAGATAAACTGGAGATAGCGCACCAGCCAATCAGCTGTGTTTGAAATAGGACAGTTGGGAGTTGATTGGCTGCTGCATTATCTCCTTCTATTTTATCTCCACTTTTTCTCCAATTTATCTCTTCAACAGGCTTAATACATCTGCCCATAAGAGATGTAACCAAACTTTTATATTTCTGTGAGAAAACATTGCTCTCTGATTTGTAGCTGCTTTTATAGAACTTTTTGTACAATTGCAGCAATCCTAAAAATGACAATTTTTAATTTATTTTTCTTAAATTCACTGTGGAGTTGCCACATCTAATTGAGAACTGAAAATATAACAGATCCATCTGTATATCTTCACACATATAAACAGACACTTTCAGTCAGTAAAATATATCCTAATTGCTATGCATGTTTATTTGATTTTATTCCCCATTTTCTAAATATATTGTACCTCTATGTTAGGCATTGCATAGGTGGCACAATTGCTACTACAGACAGCATAAATGGCCGTCATAAGGGGGCATTAATACGTCAAAGCTGTATAGGAACTGACATGGAACAGCATGCATGCTGCTAAAGTTAACACACTGCAAGCCATCTGGGTTTGCATCTCTTGTAAATTAGACTGTGTTTTATGTTCTTCCAGCTCATCGACTACGGTGTTTGACTCACAGTAAACTGGAGTTGTGCCGTTCTTCATTTTGTAGTTCTGTGACAGCTGCTGCATCTCAACTCTTCTCTGACGGACTTGTTTCTGGCACGTGTAGTGCATGCAGATGGATATGCTGGTCATTTTACCAGATACTCACGCTCATAGTATGACTCATGTGTCATTAGAGAATTACAAAGTTGTGCCACTTGACAGGATTTCAAGAGGTGCATTAGCGATGCCTAAATAAACACAGCCACTAAGCTAAATTTATACTGTACATTAAAAGTTGGCTTTGTAATATATAGTTCTGTGTTTTACAAGGGGTTTCAACAAGAAACTAATTTGTTTGACCTTACCATAGAGTAACCACTTTTGCTTTGTTAAAAAGAAAAGTTTATTTAGGTATCTAATCTTCTTATGTTACATATACACACAATCATTACTTACAACTTACAAGTTATGGGTTACTTTTTGTTATTAGGTCATCCTGTTGCTCATGCTCAAATCACACAGGGGCTTGCTGCGCTTAATCTTGCACATGCCCCGGCACCTAGAGTAAAAAGGTATGGGTGATGCAGAGCAATCCACCCTCATATCCATTTGTAAGTGAGGTGAAAGTGGGCAGTAAAGCACCGTTCGCACATACTGTAAGCTAAGTATAGAGAGGGTGAACCAGTGGAATTGCAAGCTATGCAGAGATGACTATACATGTAAATAGGCAATTCTTGCGTCAGGGTTAGGACTGGTGCAAGTGAGAAGTGATAAAAATGAAGTTCATGTCAAGTGCAGAGATGGACAGTGCAGTCACAGGAGCAAATGTGTTAAGCCTGGAGAAGAGATAAACTGGAGATAAAGTGGAGATAGAGTTAAAGGAGATAAAGCACCAGCCAATCAACGCCCAACTGTCATTTTAAAACAGAGTTCACTGGCTGGTTCTTTATCTCCTTTATCTCCAGTTTATCTCTTATCCAGGCTTAATACATCTGCCCCACAGAGAGATATACAGCTCTGCATACTGGTGAATGTATTGCTTTAATAACATGCATGATCCACTTCCGTTTAACATTGCACAAGCTCCACAATTTCTGGGTAACTTCCCAAGTGCACACAATGAAGAGAAGATGAAAGTATTGCTATGTGGATCGATAGAGGAATTGGAGGTAGGTGGTTTAGAAATCCATTCAGAGATCAATTGTCAATCTAGATCACCGATCACTCATATTATAATTGATAAGAATTCATACCAGAGACATAAAAATTGAGACAGTATATATTTAAATCTTTATTTTGCACATCTAATCACTTTTTACTTATCACAACTACACTGTATTTGGCTTTTATGAAAAAAATTTTTAAATCTGTAATATATGTTATGTTTTAATAGTTGTTAGTGGTACTATCTGGATCTCAGATATGTCTATTTGAGAACAATACTATTAATGGTTCGACAAGTACCCTACATTAGGAATTATATTTTCTTCTCTTGTTTATGTGGATTACAAACATTATTCCTTGGTGCACCCCCCTTATTAAGTGAATTCAGATAGGATAATCGGTACTTGTGTATTATCACGGCGCCCAAGTTTCTTATGTACGACATCGTAGGAAAATCGCATCGCATGGGCCATTATAACAGCCGTGCGATGCAATGTGATTTTCCTATGTAATTTATTCACTGCTCTCTTAGCCCCGGGGAATCGCATTGCATTGCATCGCACCTGTACAATGCCATTAGGTGTACAATGCCATTAGGTATACAATAATGACATACAATGAGGTTTTAGGGACACCCAACTATCCACGCCACCCCGAAGCGTGGCGAGCGCACCGCATCCTCTGACCTTTTCATACCCCTACTATACACGTCGGCACGCATTTGATTTTCTATAGTGTGGCGAGCACAGCGAGCCACCGAGCCCGAAGCATGGCGAGCCCTGTGAGGGGACGCGGATTACTTTACATGTATTCCGCGTCCGCTCGCCACGCTTCGGGCTCGGTGGCTCGCTACACTACATAAAATCAACTCCACGCCGACGTGGATAGTAGGGGTATGAAAAGGTCGGAGGACGCGTTCTGCTGCGCTCGCCTTGCTTCGGGGTGGCGTGGATAGTGGGGGGGGGGGTGCCTAAAACCTCATTGTATGTCATTATTGTATACCTAATTACATTACAATATAAATAAAAGAGCACTGAATAAATTGCATAGGAAAATCGCATCGGCACATACAATGGCCCATGGTATGCGATGCGATGCAATTTTCCTACGCAGAATAGCCCACTAAGCAAATAGATTAGGAATGGGAATGAAACACTAATATCGCTGTGCAGACATATGCTCACATAACTTCCCAAGTGTCTTGGACGGTATGAATCTCTTAAGTAAAATACCTCCATTTCCGTTTAGTCTAAGCTATAAATTTGACAAAATACTGAGGCTTACTCAGAAAGTGAGGGCTGCGACCGATGGTTGCAACGATGATCTTTGGATGCTGCATTACAATATTTGCGTATCACTTGGCACCTTATATAGCCTTGTCTCTTATTATTGCCAGGAGTTGAAGTTTTCTGGTGACTCCAGGTTGGACTGGATAGGAATAGAGAAATATAGACGAAGGGATGATCTACAAGATGGAGGTCACAGTAGGGTGGAGATGACAAGAACTGCTTTAGTTTTTGTCTTTAAATGGTGCTTTGTGTGTCGATTCAGCAGGTTTTTGAGAGACACTGAATGTGAGGAATGAATGAGAGCCAAGAATAACCCTTAACAGGATTGGAGCAAGAGCATATTGGGTGCTTTATTTCAAATGGTAGAGCCTACTGCACTGACCATGCCACTTATCACAAGCTTTACAGCTGCGCATATGATATTATATGGATAGATATTGTTAAAGCATCTCAGTCTGGTCCATTCATCTTTCTTTCACAAATTTCTTTACATTTATTTCATACCTGGGGGTTGATGGATCAAGCAGTCAAAGGGGTGGAAAACTGGACAAGTGGAGAAGATTCTCACAGCAACCAATCAGCCTTCCAGGTTGCATTTACATTCTATAAAATGATAGGTTCAAGCTGATTGGTTGAATGAGCAATGTATCCTTTGGTTCACTGTTCCCACTCTTTTCATTGCTTGATAAATCAACATTTTACATTGAGTTGCCTGAACCAGCTTTTTAGTAGATAACATAAAAAGAAAGTAAGCGTAAAATGAACAAGTGCTGTACCTGTCTGGTTGCACAGGGAATCCCAAAGTTGCTCCTGATCCATATATTTTTCTAGCATAGTAGTAAAAGATTGAGGTGACAAAGAACAGTAGCAGAACACAGACAGAATATTTTCTGTTAAAGTTAAGTCTTTTATATTGTTAGCATCCATCTTTAACATTCCATATTTGCTTGTCTCCTGGACCTCCGTTACTAAGGAAGAACAAAAACCATTAAATACAATGCAAATTTAGACAACAAGCACTAGACACCTGTGTTTTTGAAGATGTTAGAATTATCCATAATGGCCATGCACAACAATATATACTGGGATGTCAAATATCTAAGTATACAGCCAGGTACTTGCTGGCATTTGAACAACACAATTTACAGTACATCAAAATTTGAAATGCAAACACATTTCGCATATAGCTAACTTGTGGTTTGATTCTGTTTGTAGCTTATTTTGCACACCCCTTTCAACATGAAAAATATCCTACATAGGGATATATCAGTCATGAACATCATGTACTTAGCAATCGAAGCTACAGTTACCAGTTTGCAAGTACAATTTTTTATTGAGATCACCAAAATCATTGACACAGGGTGCAAAACACCCTCATAATTAAAAAAAATGTAGTAGTTTTGGAGATCATGAAGTTGTCCATGTTCATATGGAAATCCAATCTGGTTAACTATATAGTTGTGGAGTCTTAGCTCTCAAGTAAACTGGAATTACAGCATTGGCTGCACTATTTAAAGGATTCAGAAGTGACTTTTTTAAGATGACACAGAGCTAGTGATCTTTTTAAGAAGCCAAAACTTCCTGGACTAACATCTCTCTAGACAAACATACAGCATCACTAAATTCTAAAAGTGACATAATGCAACACAGTCCCTCCAGATATGAAGCAGGGAGCCTACAGATGAAGCACATTACCTACCATCGACAGAAAACCCTAGGAACATATTTTCATGCACCAAAAGGGCATCTTTAACAGCGGGCAAGTTTAAACTGCGGCCAGGGCTGCCACTAGATATTGTGGGGCCCAGGATGGCCCAGATAGATCGGGGCCCCCAAAAAATCAAACAATAAAAAAAAAATCCTTGCTTGTGATATATATAATGTATATATATATAAAATAGCATTGGCAGGCACTCCCTCACCTCACCCTCCTTGTCTTTGTAGTCACCTGCAGGGAATAGATGGCTGCCCAGTGCGGCACTGCCGGGTATCCTGGGTCTCTGGGGATATTGGGGAGGGTCTCCTCCGGCTCCTCGTCCTTGCACGGCGTAGCATCGCAATTGGGGTGGCTACTGGCTAACCTGCTGCCCACCTCACTGCCTGCTTTACCATCCGAGGCAGGCAGCGGGCGGCAGGCGCTGCTGGGACGTGGAACTGGGCTCCACCTAGGGGGCTGATGTGCTGTGCGGCGGGCTGCAGACAAAGCGCAGCCCACCAATGTGATGGGGATTGGAAGCCGTCAGCAAGAGGGTAGGTCCCGGGGAAAGAGGCAGGGGGGGCCGGGCCCAGGACACTTGTCCCCATAGACCCCCCTGTCGGCAGCCCTGACTGCAGCTCTACTACCGAACAACTAATTAGCATGACAAGGTGGTCTGGTCCTTAGGTTGTAATTGTATAAAAATATATTTCACCCAGTCAGCGGTAGTATATAAAAATAAAAATCTTTTAGGAATTTGTAGGCTAAGCAAAGTGCTGAGGTAGATCCTGGGATTGGTAAAGTGATTTGTAAAGAGTTGATGTTCAATGAGAAGCCTTGCATATCTTTCTGGAAAGGAAATGGGAAATGGGAAGGTGTCTCCAGATCTTATAGGTGGGAAGATCATTAAAAAGTAATTTGGTACTGGCTAAAAAAGTGTATGCCAAAAGGACACCAGCTGCCCAATACAAACAATACCATCCTGTAACCAAAGACAGAATGAAACTTGGGTCATCCCAGGTGGGCATTCAGAATTTTAAAAGGGCAGAGAGCAACAGGTAGCCATGATGCAAGCTCAAGGAACTTGATTTTTTTCCTCACTGTTTGTCCGAGTTTAAGACCACTCTAAAACTGTACTGACAAACACGGCTTCATAATATGTGAGAAAGTAAGATAAAACGTTAACAATAGTGGTGGGGTTGGTTGCCTCAAATGTTGATAAATGACTGGTGTGGGCTCTCCAGCATAATGTACTATGAAAGCTGGACTGGGCACATAATTCAATACAGATTGAGTATCCCTTACCCAAAATGCTCGGGACCACAAACATTTTGAATAAGGGATTAATCCGGATTTCAGATTTTTATTATTAAGTACTTACCTGGTCCCCTAGAGGTCACCTGTCATCCACAGCGACCACCGGATCCATCTTCAGCGGCATCCCCGTTCCCAAGGATGCATTGTGACATCACCGGCGCACCCGCGCAATGCATCCTTGGGACTGGGGATGCCGCTGAAAATTATTTGGATGGCCACTGTTGACACTGGGGGACGAGGTGAGTATAAAAAAAGGTGCGTGCTATTTAAAAAATTAGTACATCATTTATAAGTACATGGAATAGAGGTTTTATTCCATTTAATTGTGTTTAAATATGATATATTTCAGAGGGTGGCCTTCATTCATGATACACATTTGTAGTCAATTCCAAAGTTTCAAATCACCCTGCCCCCAGCCAGCCAGTTTTTAGTTTGGTGCTGTATAGTTAGGCACCAGTATAGTACGGTAACCTTTAAAACCTGGGAGGTTGTTTTTCCTCACCCTGTATATACAACACATCATCATACTGTACATATTTTAGGGCCTGATTCAGAGTTGGATGAATGACAATCTGTTCGCAGGTGGAGATGTTTTGCTACTGCTCATTTGTGAATTTCCTCGGAATACCAGTGAATATGACTAAATGACAATGATAATAGAAGACAACTAAGAAGCACTTGGGAGGTCCCCAAAATTAAAACACAATAAAAGACTACGTAAAGGGATCGGCATGGGCACATTCATGCATGTGGTTGAGTTCTCTCTTGCAGTACTGCGCTACAGTATCGGTGGCACTTGGTGCGATTGGATTGGTGACACCCGAGCAGTTAACATTCCCTCTTGGCCAAAAAGGGGGCCTAGCCTAGAGCAAGCAGTCCCAATCATGGCCCACAAGGCACACTAACTAAGTCCAGGTTTTAGCGCTATCCATGCTTGAGATTTTTATTAATTTTACATATATATATATATATATATATATATATATATATATTACTGTGCAAAAATTTTGGACAGGTGTGGACAAAATTGGCACAAAGTAAGAATGCTTTCTGCAAAAAATGGATATGTTCAGTCTATAAATTATGCTAATCATTCCGCTATGTCTGGTAATCAATTAAGACAGTAAAAAATATTTTTTTTTACTACAGGAGATATTAAAAAAGGTGAGTGAACAAAAAAAATTGGAAATAAAAAAGATACCATTGAATAAAATTAATAATTACTCGGTATCACTGAATAAAATTAATAATCACTTGGCAACGCCGGGTAGGCACTGCTAGTATTTTACTATTTATACACCTTAAATTACATTATTATTCATTAAGAAAAGTGCATCAGAGAGTTAATGCATTACACTATGACATTTTGATATTAAAATAAGTGTTTTTAAACAGTTATCACCAACTCTGCAGGTTTAAATTTCCTTTGAAAGCTATTACATCTTAAAGTAATCATTTAATTAAATGCCAAAAAAGTCCCACCGGTTTTTTACCGCAGTAAATAGTCGAGCAGCCTAATTCGTGGCTAATTGAAGCCTCCCTTTATTATGGATGCAGGTATAAGAATTTTTGGCATATACGCATTTTAGAAGAAATGTATGTACTATGCATTGCATCCTTCCTTCTCTAAATGCATGCAGCCAAATTGCATGCGATGCGATTGACCCGACCGACCAGATTTTTTTACATTGGAACCAATGTTAAATGGTCCCTGAGACCCAATTTTACATTGGCCCCAATGTTAAATGCCCCCCAGACCCCATTTTTCATTGTATGCCCCCCCCCCCATTGTTAACGCCACGCCACGATCAATGTGAACCCGAAGCGTGGCGAGCGCAGCGAGCCCGCGTAGGTCAGCGGTACGCGTCCTCTGACCTTTTCATACCCCCACTATCCACGTTGGCGTGGAGTTGATTTTATATAGTGAGCCCGAGTCTTCGGGCTCGGTGGCTCGCTGCGCTCGCCACACTATATAAAATCAACTCCACGCCGACATGGATAGTGGGGGTATGAAAAGGTCGGAGGACGCGTACCGCCGCCCCTCGTGGCTAGCTACGCTTGCCACGCTTCGGGTTGGCGTTCATCGTGGGGTGGCGATAACAATGGGGGGGGGGCATTTGACATAGAAATTACCCATCAGGGTGGGTATACAATCAAAAATTGGGTATGGGGGGCCATTTAACATTGGTTCCTATGTAAAATCGGGTCTATCGCATTGGTCCCATTGTATGCCATTATAATGGCATACAATGGACCCGATTTTACATTTGTTACATTTTACATTTGTCGGGAAACCTCCAAAAAAGCCAGAAAATCAGGTCCGTCAGGTCCCATCGCATACCTTAAGTTAAGGTATGCGATGGGACCCGATGGGCGCCGTGCTAGGAAACAAGTACCGATAAAAGTAAGTAATGAAAACAAAATGTTGCCAATGCTGCGATATATATGATTGTGCACATATTATTTTTTTTAATTCAATTTAGCATATTTTAGGCATGGGGCTCTTACATTTAGACAAGAAAATATATTGAAAACTCTTAAGATATCATCCTTGCCAGATTTTTCTGGGAGGCCTCAGAGGATATGTGTTGAGGGGGAAGTAGAAGTGGTACTGACATTATGCTATGATGATAGTCACCTAACGTGCCCACTTCAGCATATGGCAGCGTTGCCCGCTATACTGTAAGCCGTGAGAACTCCCCCCTACTCAGATGTTTCCTGGAAATTCCTGGGAAAGCTGTGTGTTATTTAGGCATAAAACACACATGGAAGGAAATGGTAACGACGGACCGGTACATTAGTGGCTTGTCATATACTGAAATTGGAACGGCCATGAAGGCATAATCCCACACATACATTTACCATAAGAAATGAAACATTTAGAAACTAATGTAAAAATGCACATTATGTACAAAGCAGAAACGTCCTCCAGGAAAAAGTGGATCAATTTTCTTATGGGCACTTTGTTCTCTGATTTTAAGAACACAATGTCATTTGAAGGCTTATACTCGGCTTCAGCTGAAGGACCTGGCCAGTCAATAGATTTATGCTTTCTGTCATTTTATCTGTGTGATAATTAAAGCAGCTGGCAGAATTCAATACAAGAGAGCACTAGAGTAGTAATGTGATCTTGATGAAACATTTGTCAGTCTTTGTAGTAGATGACAGGTATTTGAATAGGTAAGTGAATGTAGTGCAGTTGTGAATATGAGGTAAGACAGAATTTGCAGCAATGTTTTACTTCCAAGTTCTGACAAATGTTAGACCACTTTACAATGACAGAACTAAATGACTTCATATATAACAGGGGCTTGAGGTGTTACATTGTGCTTTCTCTCATATGAAAAAATGTTATAAATCCAGACATGAACACAATAAGAGTGTTAATTCTAGCACCCACCATCTTTGAAAACCCATGCAGTTCCGGTTCCCTGCCTGGGGTGTCGCTGTCTGCTGTGGTGTTTCTAGCACAGGTCTGGTTTGCATATCAGTGCTGAAATACAGTACACACTGTGCTAGAAACACTACAGCAGACAGCGACACCCCAGGAACTGCATAGATTTTCTAAGATAGCGGGTGCTAGAATGAACACGAAATAATTGCTATGATCAGCTCTGCTCTAAATCAGTACTCACACTGTGGGCCACATGTAGAAAGTTCAAAAACTGAAAAAAAAAAATGGAGAGGGATAAACCACCAGCCAATCAGCTCCTACCTGACATGTTGCAGACTTGGTTTGAAAAATGACAAGTAGGAGCTGATTGGCTGGTACTCTCTACTTTTTTGAAGCTTGATACATCTGGCCCTGTATGTGGGTTTGTATCAACGACTGTCTCCATTCTCCATGTAAAACCTGCGTTAAAGCACACGTGACCTATACCCTGATTAAGCTGCAATCCCAAGGCCTCATGGGAGGAGGTGTGCGCTCGGGCATTGTGAATTTCTGTAGATTCTGACCGTCCCCAATGCCCACCTTTACCCTTTCCTCATGGGACCCCTGACTAATCCACAAGAACCATTGGGAGCAGACACATTATGACTACACCTCATGAGGCGCTGGTTCCCAGTGAAGGTCACAGGCACCATTATTATGTCTAACTATGCCAGCATATCTCCAGTTATATAACATTGCCAACATTTCCAATGATACCATTTTTCTTGTATTTGAAAAGTGTGAAGCAGCCTCTGGAGCAGAGGAATATAATGATGGAGGAGTTTGCAGAGGGAGTGTAATGAGCTGGGTCGCTCCTGTTATCACTGCACACTCTTGTGTAACACACCATTTGTTAGAAAACTAGCAGTTTCTCTAGCATAATAACAAACACCAGATGCTATAAATAATGTGGGGTCATACCTAACAACAGGCAATGTCAAAATTTGAGTAATATCATTGCATATATAATTGCAGTACAAAAATCTGCCTTCTTGTGGCATCTGCTTCAACAATATTTGTATGTGGTTGTTTTTTTTATTTAAACATGATTTAACTCCATTTACTACGCTGATTTTATTGTGAAGTGCTTTATATCGTTATATTAGAAAAGTGTTCCCTTCCTAAACATTTTATGTTACGTTTTTCAATTTGGTCGAGTGCCTGCTGTTTTTATTTAATCTGTTAATTTTGAGACTTTTAAGCATTAGATTCCCATTACACAAAGCTCATCCTATTATTGTCATGCTTAAAAACACATTTGAAAATGAAAACTGTATATTGGAATGCAGTGGTGCCAAAAAGTTTTTTAAATCACAGCACCTTGAAGTACTGTATCAGAATTTTTTTCATGAAGGATAATATTTTCTTATTGAGTAATATGGGAAAAGAAATATTAAATTAATTAGATTGCATTCACTTCTGTTAATCCACACAGTTCATGATTGGCAGCTACCAGCACTTTTGCCTATTACAATGACCAGTAACAATTTGCATTGGTCCTGAACCACCGACCTGAGGCATCCCTGCAAGGGTCCCACACACAGTTTGGGAACCGCTGTTGTAATGTATAGCATGGGTTCTCTTTTAGTTTGTTTGTTTTTTGAATAATTGTTCCATGAAATTTCTATCTATAGTAATATCACGCTGTCAAACCCTTGTGTGAACCCAACATACATGCATCTATAGTAGCCTTCTTCGGTACTCTGTTGCCGAAGGACTTTAGTCAGAGCCAGCCCTAGGCCAGCAGCGGATTGGAGCACCAGGGCGCATGCACAGAAGCTCATTCTATACTACAGAACAAGAAAAATGGGTGAAGGCTACCTCCTGCTCTAGCGGAGCTCCTGAGTCACATTCATACTTCTGCCTCCAGCAAGTCCAACCTACGCACAGCATGGAAGCCAGGAAAAGCAGTGGCGACCATGGCTGCCTGTACCATAAGAGTATTTGGTAAGTCAGATCAGTTATCAGATTAGTGAGGGGTGCTGACTGTAATGTGAGTTGTGATGGGTGTTGTGATCTGATCTATGCTAGGTAAGGTGCTGTGCTGGGAGAGAGGTGCTGAGCGGGGAGTGTTGTACTGTTATTTCTGGTGCTCATGTATAAACACTGTTTGGTGGTAAGTTGATCTGCTAGGGGACTGAAGCTAAAACATTGCTTAAAGCACCAAATTGTTAAGGGCCAGCTCTGGAATTCTGCACAGATACAACACTATTTGTAAAATGCCTGTAAATCGGTTTCATACAACAATTGTTCCTGGTGTTACCAGTCCCGTTGGGGTTTTTACTTGTGTTATACTTGTAACCATTCTGTGCATCTCCATGTTTCTATAGATTACAAAGTCTATTAAGGCTAGTACAGACATCTAGTAAACCTACAATTAAAAAACTTTAGCATTTTAAGTAGTGTTTACAGAACTCCATTAGGTAGGCGCTATGTGTGGTTATACAGGTTAGATGTGAAAACAATTCCCCCACTATAGCAAAAGAAGCCGAAAAGTAATGCACTAAAAAAACAGCAAGTAAGCCAAGGCTATACAAGTCAGGGGCGGAGGAACACAAAGTGAATGGTCCACAGGGTAATAGTAGCCATAATAGCATCCAGCTAAAAATATATGTATATAACCTATAACTGGAATTGTGTATATGTAAGAGCAAAGATGTATAAGAGGAATGGAGCTACAGTATCATATTATAGGAACTGGTACTGTTACAGAGTTCCTCTACCCAGCAGCACACGTCAGCCCACATACTGTAGATGCAACATCACAGCATAAAGCACATCAAATGCTGCATTTGTGCCTAATCCACTATATAGGTAATAACTTCACCGAATTTCTAGATAGAAACATTTAATAAATAAAAATATTTATGTGAAGTTTTGAGTTTTCTGTATATATATATATAAAAAAAAAAAAATCCTAGGTTTTTTGTCTGATTTGCACCTTGGCTGGCTATCTTGGCTCAAATTTTACAAATCTCCATCACATATGAAATAAGTAATTGGGGAGTGTTGACTGCTCCATCATCAGGTATGAATCATGACCATAAAGCAACCTTTTATCCTATGTTTGCATGTGGATACCCTGTTTTGAAGTAGAGAATGATGGAACAACTTGTGGTTAATTAGGTAACTGCAAAGGTCACTGCAATGTGGAGTATTTTGCAAGGTCAATGAGCTGGTCTTGTGGGGGGCGATGAAACATACACCTGAAATCGTGTGAGGACAATTTCACAGGTGCGGGATCATGATGTGTAGAAATACAATGTACTTCCTTATCTCACCTTGCAGCCTAGAAAGTCCTGTAAGGTCTCAAGACTAACATGCTAATTAATGGTGACATGGTTCATTTGTATGGAAAATCCCAAAAAAAAGTCTATGACTGTACTGTATCAGTACTCCTACAGTATAATATACAACCGGAGCTCCTATCCTGTAATACCAGTACCCATTATACAGAGGTAAGCTGATGGAATATTGCTATCCCAATTACTTACTCTTCCCTTTGTACACCATATAGAAGTTACGTACTCAAAAAGATGTCTTAATAATTTGTTGCCTGTGGAAATAATTTAGATAAAACAAAGAACGATTGCTGTACAGATAAAACGGAAGACGTTAATTAATTAGGTACTGAAATAACAAGTGGCTCCATGGGCTTTGAAGGTCAAATAACACTAATGAGAAGCACTATCTGGATATAACAATCTAGTAAAGAAGACATCACAGACAAAGCTATCAACATGCATTTATTCCTCGGCTTTCTTTCAGTTATGCTAAATATTCCTTTCCTGACCAATTTACACATGAAGAACACTTCATTCCTAATGCTAGGTGTTTGTTAACCTTCCACTTGCTGGCATTTAAAGGAAAACACACTCCATGGCTTTCAATGCTACATTAAAGTACCCTGCAGTATCTATTTCCGCTACCATTAGGAATCACACAACGCATGTCAGATGAACTAAAGGTATGTAGCGCATGTGTACTGTGTCTAGAGGATCAAAGTATTTGGTCTGAGCGGAGGTGACTATTACATGGAGGTGAACACACATGATTGAACAGAGGAAAGAACTGAAAGTGACAGACATCTACCTCTCCTCAGACCACAGTTGTCTCCATGTGCAATAAACATATAAGCAGATCCCATGTCCCCATCCGATTGATCGACCTGATCAAATACTGGTTTCCAATAAAAGAAAAAAACACATTGTGAAAATGAAGTAACTCAACAATATGAAGTACACGATCTACCAACAGTTTATGTCTTTCAGGCAATCTGTGGATCTATAGAATGAATGCTGCATGTTTGAAATGTGACAGTTAGTACTGACGACAGCCGTGCACCAGCAGGGTGATTTGGAAAACGTGGACCGTTGGTAGATCTCGAGGACCGGTTTGGCCACCCCTGGATTAGAATGTACTCTCTTATAAGATGGGTCCTCTTCCCTCATGTGGTTTTCCTTCCCTTACTTAAAACCACCATCTACCACCTATTGCCTTAAACTTTATCTAACCCTTGTTTATTGCTGCTGACGCAGCAATGTTTATAAAAGATGCACTTGTACTGCAATTATTTAAGTCACTGCTTTCTTGTTCTGTTCATGTGTTTATGTATGTTGCTAGATGCTATGGAACTGTTGTGGCACCATATACATTAAAGGTTAATTACAATAATAATAATAATAATATTCATGATACAAAAAGTTGTAGCTCTAATACAAGTTACTCTAAGGGTAAATGCTTACTACAAGAAAACAAGACTGCTTAACTGGCGATTTTTTAAATAATTTCATTTGTTGGCTCCATTCTTAGAAGGAAACTGGTGCAGACTGCACCACATCCAACTAGTCTAGTATAGCCCAGAAGGAAACATTAGACTTGGGTGTTCTACTTGTCTGATTCATTTTATTTTCTTCTACGTAATTGCAACCTAAACCCCATCTCTCATCCCTGAAGCAGTTTGCAGCTATGTACCAGGAGGTTTGATACATGATGTTATAGTTGAAGTAATGCCTTAAGCCAATAATCATTTTCAATGTGTCTATGATTAAAATATCAGGACCAGTTAACGAATACCAAAGTGCAGTTTCTGACTATTGGCTTAAAAGCGTAAATAATCTGTGTCACCTGATGCTATAGCTGTAAGAAGCTGCATCTGATAATGCTACTGCTCTTCTGACCCAGTAGCATGGCATGTCCCCTACCTGGATTTAAGCAGGGCATGTGTTCCAAACACTTGTGTCACACTAAATACCCCAATTTATGACATTTTGTATTTCATGGATAGTTTCATTTTAAAGCTCCATACTGTAAATACATAGGTAAAACGAACAAGCTCAAAAGCAAATACACTACCAGCTAGACACACAGAACACACATATATTGTATAAACATGTGTAACACACATACACGTGTATACCGTACATATATAGAGGTCGTACTTACTTGAGCAAGTCAGCAAAGTTCTTGCAATGAGACAATCAGGATGCAGCAGTGTCTCGAGAAGCAAGTTCCAATTACAGCATGGTTGGGATAAGAGCATTTTCAGCTGACCCTGGACTGCCATTTCTTCTGCTGATGGACTTCTTTCAAAACGTAAGATAAAGAGAGAATAATGTAGTTAATTTATCTATGAAATGAATAGCCTTAAAGTGCAGATGTAATGCTAACTCATTTAAATGTCAATTCCTCCCAGATTACTCAGAAAATGCTTTCATGCTTGCTTACTTTAAAACTGCTCAGGGAAGGAATTACATTTAATCTCAAGTAGCTAAGAGCAAATTAACATTTGGTAGGCTGCCAGATATGTTACTGACACAAAGTAACTCCACTCATCCATTGTATAGAGCCATGTATGTTCTTGTTGTAGCAGGTAGAAATTGGTACTTTTTGTGCATGAATAAATCTGCCTATACTATGACTTACCCTCGGTGTCACAATACCTAGGAGGTACGCACAAATGAATGTCGTTCTGTATCGCAAATTGCATTCATTTTGACAAGTGTGAGGCTGATGTAAATATAGCAGTTAGAAATTCACCATGATACACTGCCTGAAAAGTATACCCTAGTACAACGTCTGACAAGCTGTAATTCCCGATCATTAGGAAGGTCAGGGATTTAGGTGTGATAGGTGAAAAGATCTATAATAGAGAAGATGTGTCAATGTATTTAGGTCAAAGGGTAGGAAGGTCGACAGGGCTTAGGTTGACACATGTAATAAGTAGACAGGCGTCGGTTGACACATGTAAATGGGGTCAGAAGGTTGACACAAGCATTAGGTGGACAATGGGCAGGTCGACAGTCAAAAGGTCGAAATTATTTTTCACGTTTCTTTCTGCCGAATGTCAACATTATCGACATGTGTACTGTTGTGCTTGCCATGCTTCCGGCACGGTGCCTCCTATTCTCCATCCACGCCCTAGCAGGGGTCTTCAACCTTTAAGACAGCGAGGGCCACCTAAAAAAATCCAGTGAAGCCCGAGGGCCACTAAAATCGCCTACGGAATTTCGGACAGCCCCATAGAATCACAGCTCCCCTATAACGTCAGCACAGTCCTTCATAGATAGTTGGCACAGCCGCCCATACTCAGCACATAACCCCACACACACACACACACACACACACACACACACACACACACACACACATACACCCTAATAGTTATCAGCAGCCAATTTGGGTTCCAGTGCAAACAGTAAAATATGTGCCCCCCCCGCCCATATATAATTTGATATTGAATAAATTGCACTCGCCGTAGGCGCGCTCCCAAAAACGGGTGTGACCTAATTATAAGGGGCGTGGTCTAATTATAACGAGTGTGAACTAGCAGGAAAACAATTACCTGACACCTCTTTTGCAACCTGCATGACCAGACATTGGTTACCGCAGGAATGGTCGTTGTCCTCACACGCTTAAGTTTACTGAAGGCTGCACAATGACATATAAACATGAAGGCCCACACAGTGAAATAGTATGCCTCACAGATCAAACCCAAACAATGAAAGGCTACTTAAATCAATATACACTGTTACACTGTTTATCCGTAATGCCCATTACACATTGTGCATCACACCATAGTGTGCATTAGACATTATGCCACACACCGTAATACCTGTTGTACATTATGTCATACACCATAATGCCCATTACACATTATGCCGCACCGTGATGCCCATTACACATTAATCCACACAAAATTATGCCCATTGCACATTATGCCCCACACTGATGCCCATTATGCCACAGACCATAATGCCAGCAGTACTCCTGCTTATACATATGATGCCCCAGCAGTGCCCCTCACCTAATGCCCCAGCAGTGCCCCTCACACAATGCCCCAGCAGTGCCCCTCACACAATGCCCCAGCAGTGCCCCTCACACACAATGCCCCAGCAGTGCCCCTCACACACAATGCCCCAGCAGTGCCCATCACACACAATGCCCCAGCAATGCCCCTCACACACAATTCCCCAGCAGTGCCCCTTACACACAATGCCCCAGCAGTGCCCCTCACACAATGCTCCAGCAGTGCCCCTCACACAATGCCCCAGCAGTGCCCCTCACACAATGCCCCAGCAGTGCCCCTCACACACAATGCCCCAGCAGTGCCCCTCACACACAATGCCCCCAGTAATGCCCCACACACAATGCCCCCAGTAATGCCTGCAGCTTTGCCAGGTCCCCTGCTCCCGCCAGATGTACCTCCTCATCCTGCAGCTTTGACGGGTCACCTGCTTCCACCATCCATGCCTCCTCCTGCAGTTTCGCTGGGTCCCCTCCGCCAGCTGTGCCTCCTCCTCCTGCAGTTCCAGTGCCGGGTCCCCTGCTCCCGCCAGCTGCGTCTCCTCCTCCCGCAGCTTCGCCGGGTCCCAACTCCCCAGCTCGTGACCAGACGTGCCTCCTCCTCCCTCAGCCGCGCTGGATAAACTCCTCTGCCCTGCCTGCAGCCAATGGAAATCGGGTAGGCGGCACCCAAGGGGACTCCATTACACTGCCTCCCTTGGCAGCATTTTCTTTTACTTAAAAAAAAAAAAATCCTGTGCATGGCAGGCCGGCGGGCAGGGGGCCACTGAGATCAGCTCCGCGGGCCACTCGTGGCCCGCGGGCCATGGGTTGAAGACCCCTGCGGGATGGTAGGGTATCAAATACGGCTTGTATCTGACAGTGAAAACTCATGAAGACCTTTTGACTGTCGACCTAACACTTGCGTCAACCTTCCAACCCTGTAGACCTATTTCATGTGTTGACCAAAACCCTGTCGACCTTTAGTGGTTGACCTAATGTATGTCGACCTAGCGACCGTATCCCATGTGAATATGTCTTTTTGAATATAAAAATAAAACATATAGCAAATATTTTGCTCTTAAGCTGGCCATACATCTACAGATCGATTGACAGATTGGGCTGGTTGGAACAAAAACCTGGTAATATCTGAATGACAGTTTGGCAGTTTTCCAGCATTTCAAAGCCAATGGTCAACTGCCATTTGCTCTCATCCATTACGAGGATTTTGTTCCAACCAGCCCAATCTGACAATCGATCTGTAGATGTATGGCCAGCTTTAGAGTTGCATGATTTAGTTACTTATTAGTGGAAAGAGTTTTCAAGTATTTTCTGGGACTTCTGGGATTGGCCATGGGAGGAAAAGAAAGAAGATGTTTGATAATAGAGGTACTTAGGTGATCGTGCTAGCTAAATCTCAGACATAACTTTACACATGGGATGGAGAACCTTGGGTGCCACAGTCAGGGCCGCCGACAGGGGGGTGCTATGGGCACAACTGTCCCGGGCCCCTCTGCTCTGATGGAGGGTAGGGCCCAGGCAGCAGCCCGCCAACACACCCATTCACCCGCCCCGCGCCCATGGGTCACCATTCCCCACTTCACAGCAGCGGGCCGCGAGTCCTTCGCAGCCCGCTGCACATACACAGCAGTCCCCCAGGCCCTGTCCGGCCCGATCCTCCTGCTGCCCGGGGACATACAGAGCAAGGCAGTGCAGTGGGCAGCAGAAATTCTGGGCGCCCGCACTGTAAGCCATGCGTGGTGTGATGTCATTGCGGGCACCCAGCATGCCAGGGAGGACGAGTCGGGATACCGCAATTCACAGGTATACTTTCAATACACAGCGGGGGGGCTGGTAGGGAAACTTATATTTCTTACATTTCTTTAATTATGTGCTTCCTCCTTTCTAATACGCAACCAACCTGCTCGGGATCAGCACCGTCTTCGGCAAACAGCGGCTGCAATAAAAGTCAGTTTAGACTGACTTTTATTACCGAAGGCAGGAGAAAGTTTATTTTCACTGCCATCCCTTTACCCAACCTTGCTACATATTAACCATGGTATAATGATTCCCACATACTGTATGGAAATCTTTCTTTAACCCTTTGTGTGCCAACATCTATGTGAGAGATGTTTAAAATAGCAGCTTAAAATGCCAGCATTGCTCACATGTGTTATATAAATTGAAATAAAAAGTGTTGTGTAATAAAATATTATATTTCCTATATAGATGGAGCCGCTGCCATCCTTGGCCGGCGTTCGCCAGTTCCCTTTCAGTGGCGAGCGCCGGTGATAGAGACTGGGACGCGCATCCCAGTATCACGGCGGCTGGGCAGCGTCTCCATGCCCATCTCCGCTTCAGGGAGACACTGCCCAGTGCGGGGGGGTGTCAGGGCGGCGAGGGGGACCGACGGCGACGGCAGGGGAAGCAGCGGGACCCCCGCCAAGCTCCGTCACCACGGGGCGTGCGAGCGACTCGTGCACGCGCACCCCTGGCGGTAGCCGGCCGCCATCCCCTGCAAAGATGAGCCCGGCTACATCTGTATAAGGTAAACATTACAGGTCATTGTGATGAATAAAACGGTTTGCTTGCCAATATTCACACCTATTTTGACAAATTTACTTGGCATTCAAAGGGCGGAACCTTTAGGCATTGCTTTCAGTGGCGTAACTACTGTAAAGCAGCAGCAGGGTCTGTGCGGGCGCCGACACCCGCTCGACGCACTGACATGCTTCTGCCTGCCGCTGCCCA
This sequence comes from Crinia signifera, assembly GCF_055691185.1. Classification (NCBI taxonomy): domain Eukaryota; kingdom Metazoa; phylum Chordata; class Amphibia; order Anura; family Myobatrachidae; genus Crinia; species Crinia signifera. The sequence goes on along the minus strand of NC_139217.1, from coordinate 411,055,437 downwards.
CTGACTGAGCACTGGACGCGAGTCAGCCGCAGCGTGGGTGGGGCCATGGCAGAGATGACAATTGACTGTACACAGAGCCGGCTATTGGCTACTGTGTACAGGCTGGACAGGCGTGCTATGGTGGCCTGGGATGCGACGGAGCCAAGGGAAGCAGCAGTGTATGCTGGCCACCGTTATGCGTGTGACGCTGGGGAAACATGCTGGAGAGGAGCCTGGAGGGGGGGGGGGGGGCACACACTTTTTGGCAGGGGGGAGCAAAATTTATAGTTACGCCACTGATTGCTTTATGTGGTGCTACCATTTGAAATTTTTATCTTTTATTAAAGTACATTTTTATCATGTTATATGAGTGCACTGAATATCAAGAAATATTGAAATAATTTTATTAACTGCTACTCTAAGGGGAATGAAGTGTAATAAATAACACAACAAAAAATCAGTACAATGCAGCTTACATTTAAAAACTATGAACTAAAGAAATTATGTTGGAAGGTTGACTTGCAAGCAATACCTTTCTAAGGGCGCTAAAACAAATTAGTTTTTTTGGGGGGGGTTTTTGACTACAGGGAAAATTACAGATTTTATTTTTAAGATCCAACCGAAAGAGCATGAAATAAAATTAAGTAGCTGTAAATGACGTTATGTGTTATGCAACACTTAGCTAAAAAAAAACAAACACATGAAACTTTCCAAATGCATCTGTTTAAAACGAATTAATAAAAGTAATTTATAGATTATGTTGCAAATATAGGTTTTTTTTTTCTCTCTACAAACAGATGGAGAATTATCAAACTGCAATATATACAAATTCCTGGCACTTAAATTAGATGCAGATTGAAATACTCACTGCAAAGTGATTCGCTCTAAGGGGAGAAATTACATGCTGTAGGAAAAACCTTGGCCACCGAGCGACCACCAATAGCTGTAGAGTTGGTTCTATGTTGGACATATGGAGAGGCATATGCTAGCTCATTCTCATAACTAACACAGCTCTGTGTGAGCAAGATGAGCCTCATAACGGAAAAAGAAATATCTCATGAAACAGAACATGCTCATAATTCTTTACTAAAGTGAACATTAAACAGAGATAGACAAAGTATTTGAATTTTTTCCAGAAATGTAGCACTGATTTAAGGGGAAAAAAAAGGATCTGAAGACATAAACAGCTATAGGAGGCATGGTGGCATAGTGAATTGCATTAATATTTCATATCACTAAAGTCATGAGTTCAAGTCATAGGGCCAGATGCACTAAGCTTCAAAAGTGATAAATTGGAGAGTGATAAACAGCCAGCCAATCAGCTACTACCTGCCATGTCACAGACTGTGATTAAAAAATGTGAGGTAGGAGCTGATTGGCTGGTTGTTTACACTCTCCATTTGTTCACATTTGAAGCTTAGTGCATCTGGCCCACGTCATGTCATGTCCGAACTTTGTGGAGTTTGTGTGAGTTTCCTCTGTGTACACGGGATACCTCTAACATGCCAAAAACATACTTGTAGGTTAATTGGATTCTGACAATAACACTAGCATGCATGAGTGTGCATGTATGTTAAGGCAGTTAGGGGCTCGGTGTATATTTACTAAGCCTTGGAGAGACATAAAGTACCAACCAAATCAGCTCCTAACTTTAATGTTACAGGCTGATAAAAGAGAACCCTAATTCGGAGCCAGAAGGATCTCTATTGCAAAGATTTTGGCAACAGCGCATATGCAGGTATACAAATGTACACATTTTTTTCCGTGTCCATCCTATTCTGTAGTACAGAACGTGGCCACATCCGTCTTTCTGTGAAAATTAGCATTTTTTGATGGCAATAATGCAAGCACATAATGCCACCATGCTTCGTTAATGTCACAGGTGTACATGGAAAGCTCTGTTTGCATCAGGTGTATGGGGAAGGGAAGCCGTTTCTAAGGAATCATTTGTACATAGCATGGGGCAGGTACAATTGCCTATAGTAATGATTACAGTAGTGGAGGCTAGTTTAAAATCAGTGGATAGCATCGGTTTCCACTTACAGATGCATGAACACCTGCATTAGCTTTACAGATTCTCGCATTGAAATAGCGTAGTTAATTCATGGATGCCCACAACATTTTTCCTTCCACTCAGAATCAGCCAATTAGTTATTATTATTCAATTTCCACTGCTATTTCCGAAGGGGGAAATAGCGGCGGATGCCTATTAAATACTGTCTTGCCCGACAGCATTGAAGAGGCAAATCGACAGAATGGGCCCGACTTTAAAAGCTGTGTGGCCTATTTTGCCGATAATGGCCGTGAATTGTAGCGATCACGGACGAATCTCGACAATCCTCGGCCATTTAAGCAGACACGCCCTCTTTTTGCCGAAAGGCAGGAAGGACATTGAATCCTGCCTGGTGATATGCTATAGAGCAAAACGAAAATGGGCCAGGGTGTTTGAAAGGAGCTGCCACTGATATGAATACTTTCTTTACAGCACTGCATATTTTGATAGTGTAATATACAGTATATTAACAATAACAGACAGTGTAATGGATAGCATTACTGCCTCACAGCACTGAGGCCATGGGTTTAATTCCCACCATGGCCCTAACATTGTAGAGACTGTATATGTTCCCCGTACGTGAGTACGTTGCGTGAGTTTCCTCCCAGTACTTCGGTTTTCTCACACAATCCAAAATTATTCTGGCAGGGTAATAGGCCCCTGACAAAAATGAACCATACTTTGTAATTGAACATGGGTTTAGGGCAGTCTATATTCGTAAAGTGGTTCTTAACTGCAGTCAAATTCTGTATTTATCAGATGATGATGATAATAATAATAATAATAATAATAATAATAATAATAATGTTTTTAGTTTTGTTATTGGTGTTTTAGACACACAGTCATATTGCTGCTATTGCATAAAAATAGAGGTAGATGTCCCTGTCCCTTATAAACAGGATGTGACAGAATAGTGTAGCATTATATTCTACATTGATTGATGTTCCTCAAAAAATGACTGAACAGCATCAAATTTACATTACTGACAACTATGCAGAAATGGCCCATAATAATATATATTCAGCTTGTACATCATCCAAGTTGTCAGTGTTTATGCAAAAGCCATTTTATTACTATATATATTAGTGATGTTAAATTTTTTTTATAAATATATATTTTAATAATGGTATTTAGGGCCTGATTCTGGTTCACTCACAAAAGCAAACTCATTTTTTATGGACAAAACCATGAGTCCTGCAGGTAGGGAAGATGTAACATGTGTAGAGAGCTAGATTTGGGTGGGGTTTGTACTTCTATATAACGTATATCTCTATCGCAGTGTAAGCATAAAGCAGCCAGTATTTACACTGCACGAAATCAAAATAATAATTCACCCAAATGTAACTTTCTCTGCACATGTTAAATCGGGATACGTTCACTAGGACTACAGGCATTAGGTCAACGCCACTAGGTCGACTTGCATTAAGGTTGACATGACTGATGGTCGACGTGAGTTAGGTCTACAGGGTTATTAGGTCGACAATCATTAGGTTGACATGGGGAGGTCAACAGTGAAAAGTTTGACATGGGTTTTTTTTCTTTCTTTTCTTACACAGTACATATAGCATTGCTTGGGTAACACCGGTGGCTAATTATGATAACTAGTAGGTTTGGTAAAGAAACCTATTTAAAGCTTTGCAGATATTGTAAGTGGAATGCCTGATAAAAACAGTTTATGATACTTTAGTCCGGAAAGAGATAACAATGAGAAAATGCGGGTATTCTTTCTTTCCAGATTAAGATATGGTCTTACCATGGCGATATTACAAATGAAGCAACACAAATGGGAAAGGTCTAAACATGGGGTTTAAAATAAAGGACACAGTCAAAGATAAACAACAAGACAGAAGACTTATGGGACAGAAGAGATGGTGGGGTTACCAATTGAAAGTAAAAATGACATAGGAAAGGTGACTCAGTGGAGAAGTTGATCTGTTTAGATTAGACATGTTGAGGGAAATTCAGACACCGTTATTCACGCTGGTCACACCCAAATGTAGTAGGTTTCGCAATGCAAAGTGGCTAAACTTGTGTTGAGCATTGGGCCTAACAAGATTAATGCATGAATAGCCATCATTCTCTCAAATTTCTGCTTGCCACATGTCTGTTGAGTTTCAGAAAGCACTTAGACATCAAGGAGCAACAGGCAAAAGTAAGAATGGGAGGATAGATTTAAAGGTGGCTGTAGACAATCTACTCAAGAAGCTAGAGGCAAAGGAGAGGTGAGAGACTAGGTAGTTAGATGAGTCAGGGTCACGAGTATATTTTTAGGAATGGCATAAAAGAGGGCTTGCTAGATCCTGAAAACGGGCATGACTAATGAGAAATATAGGTTGAATTAGTGGGAACAGACAGAGGGAGGGTAGCAGGAGAAGTGGAGAGTGGATAGGGGAAAGTACAAAAAAGAAGACATGGGATGGGGAGTATAATAGGATGTAGGAGTCGATTGGGAGAGTGTAGGGTGATGAAAGACTGGTAGAAGGCAATGTCGACATGGATGGATTCAAGATTGAATATGAATAGGTGAGTGGCCAAAATCCTGGATGGAAAAAGATGAAGAGTGGTGAGGAGAGGGGTATAGAAGGTAGTTCAAGGCAATTAAGACACACAGGTAGATAGAGAATTTTGAGTAAAAGTATGCACTGCATAGGTGTGTGGTGTCCAGTAAGGTAGAACTATAATATTTGTGCAGGTGTATTGTACATTTGGAAAGCCAGGATTGAGGCATGGAACAGAGAGCTAGTAGTCAGAGTTAAAGCAAAGCAATCCGAAAAGATCTAAGGCTGCATTTGTTGAGTGAAAGAGCATAGTAAGGAAAAATGTATCATGGTCAGTCAACACAAAATTATATTTGGTAATGGCAGACTTGGGAGGGAGAAGTGGTTAAGGGGTAAAAAATAGATTAAAAGAAAGAAGATGGAGGTTAGATGGAGGGAATTAGGAATTTGTAAAAGCACACATGGTGAGTACAGACTAGATCAAGGGAGTGCCCACAAGTAGGATGACTAGGTCCATTGTAATGGACCAAAAGTTCATGTGAGGGAGTAGAGATGGGGGAACAATGAAGTCACCCAAGATGATTGAAGGAAGGTCAAAATGGCACTCTTTTACGTTCTTTTTTTTTATTAAAGCCTTTGTGACTCTCTTTCTGTAGTCCTGTTCTCCTCTGTACCCATATCCCTCCATTCTACCCATGTTCTCTCTTACATACATCTTATGTGTAATATGTACTATTGACCTAATATTACCCATGAAAATGTCTCTCTCACATAATTACTTGCATTTGGATTACTTTTGTGAACTTCTGTAAGCTTTATAAAGAATAAAAAAAAAACAAAAAAAAAACTGTTGAATGAAGGGAGACAAGTGCAATAGTGAATCAAGCGTAAATAAAATCTCCTATATATTTGGCTACATCTGTCACTCAAAGTGGGTGTCTGTGTCTATAACGCTCTGTTCCTGGACTTTCCTCTTAATGTGTGATTGCCTTCATCTGTGCTGAACACCTTTCTGAGAAATTAACCTGTTTAAAACAGGTGATGGCAATCATACATTAAGGGGAAGTCTAGAAACAGAGCATTGTGTCCCTCCTGGAGAGGGTCATGTTGGGAGGTATGTGACAGAGAACCAGCCCAGTGAGCCCACAGACAGTGCCAGACACCCACTGCCTTCCCATGTTGCCCAGCACTGCTACTCCACAGCCACCAGGTGAGCGCCCCCCTCCCGCGATTTTCGGCAAAACCTCCCCCCCCCGCGCCCCCCTCCCGCGATTCGCGGCAAAAACACCCGCTCCCCCGCGACCACGATTCGCAGCAAAAACACCCCCGCAACCCCCCCTCCCGCGATTCGCTGCAAAAAGAACCCCCCCCAAGACCCCTCCCGCAATTCGCGGCATAACCACCACCCCGCGACCCCCCCCTCCCGCGAATCGCGGCAAACCCTCCCCCGTGACCCCCCCCCCGATTCGCGGAAAAAACACCCCCCCCCCGCGACCTCCCTCTCGCGATTCGCTGCAAAAAGAACCCCCCCGCGACCCCCCCTTGCACGATTGGCGGCATCCCCCCTGCGACCCCCCTCCCGCGATTCGCGGCACCCCCCCCCCCGCAATTCGCAGCAGCCCCAGGATTAAATGGCACATGCAAAACACTGACATGGCTATGGTCGACAATGAAAAAGGTTGACATGAGTTTTTGAAGATTTATTTTTAATTTTTTTAATTTTTTCATATTCATTGTCATGTGTCGACATGGACACCAATGAAGTGGCACACTTATGTCAACATTTACATGTGTTGACCTTTCTGTGTTGATTTTTTTTGTGGCGATTCGCGTCACACCCCCCCCGCAACCCCCCCTCCCGCGATTCGCGGCACCCCCCGTGACCCCCCACCTCCCGCAATTCGCGGCAACCCCCCACCGGAACCCCTGTGAACCCCGCCCTCCCGCGATTCGCGGCACCCACCCCCGCGACCCCCCCTCCCGCAATTCGCGGCACCCCCCCCGTGATTCGCGGCAGCTCCAGAATTAAATTGCACATGGAAAACACTGACATGGCCATGGTCGACAATGAAAAAGGTTGACATGAGTTTTTGAAGTTTTTTTGTCATTTTTTGAATATTTTCATATTCATTCTCATGTGTCGACATGGACACCAATGAAGTGCCACACTTATGTCAACATTTACATGTGTTGACCTTTCTGTGTTGATTTGTTTCTTGTGGCGATTCGCGTCACACCCCCCGCAACCCCCCCTCCGGCGATTCGCGGCACCCTGGCACCCCCCTGCGACCCCCCCCCTCCCGCAATTCGCGGCAACCCCCCACCGGAACCCCCATGAACCCTGCTCTCCCGCGATTCGCGGCACCCACCCCCCCCTCCCGCAAATCGCGGCACCCCCCGCGATTCGCGGCAGCCCCAGGATTAAATGGCACATGCAAAACACTGGCACGGCTATGGTCGACAATAAAAAAGGTTGACATGAGTTTTTGAAGATTTATTTCATTTTTTGAATGTTTTCATATTCATTGTCATGTGTCAACATGGACACCAATGAAGTGGCACACTTATGTCAACATTTACATGTGTTGACCTTTCTGTGTTGATTTTTTCTTGTGGCGATTCGCGTCACACCCCCCCGCAACCCCCCCCCCCCGCGCGATTCGCGGCACCCCCCGTGACCCCCCACCTCCCGCAATTTGCGGCAACCCCCCACCGGAACCCCTGTGAACCCCGCCCTCCCGCGATTCGCGGCACCCAACCCCGCGACCCCCCCCCCTCCCGCAATTCGCGGCACCCCCCGTGATTCGCGGCAGCTCCAGAATTAAATTGCACATGGAAAACACTGACATGGCTATGGTCGACAATGAAAAAGGTTGACATGAGTTTTTGAAGTTTTTTATTCATTTTTTGAATATTTTCATATTCATTCTCATGTGTCGACATGGACACCAATGAAGTGCCACACTTATGTCAACATTTACATGTGTTGACCTTTCTGTGTTGATTTTTTCTTGTGGCGATTTGCGTCACACCCCCCCCACAACCCCCACTCCCGCGATTCACGGCACACACACACACACACCTCCCCCGCGATTCTCGGCACCCCACCCCGTGACCCCCCCTCCCGTGATTCACGGCACACCCCCCGCGACCCCCCTACCATGATTCACCGCAACCCCCGCCCCCGTAACCCCCCTCCCGCGATTTGCGGCAACCCACCCCGCGACCCCCCTCCCGCGATTCTCTGCAATCCCTCCCCTCCCGCGATTCGCAGCATCCACCCCCCCACAACCCCCCCTCCTGCAATTCGCGGCACCCCCCGCGACCCCCCCTCCTGCAATTCGCGGCACCCTCCGCGACCCCCCCTCCCACGATTCGCGGACACCTAAGTTGCAATACAGGGCATCTTTCATACAATTCTAACCATATTTCTCATATACAAACGTTCACAAATTAAGGGGGCGCAGCCCCTTACGACGGTGTGAAGAGCGCCCGTAGGGCGCGATGAATCACCTAGTTATCAATAAATGGACATGACAAACACTGGAACTTATGTTATGAAGACAGTTATAGAATGATCACTGGCAATTCATTTGGAGTTAATGCTTGTAGCAGTTGGGCCAATAAAACATCACCATATTTGACAAGCTTTAGAAGCATTACATATTTGATTGCATTTTATTTTTTACCAGATCAATGTGTATTCATTTTCATATGTGAATAATACAAATGTGGCAATGTACACCTATGGTGAACTGAAAAACGTTAATGAAACAACTGGAACATTTATACTTATCTAAATATGCCTGACATGCTGACATATACCTATCTACAGCGGCTGACATGCTAGAAGATACTGTAGGCATGACATGAACTTATACATGTTCTGTGTGCGTTTAGTACTTACCGGATCAGCGCTCCAGGTTTTGGTTGATCCACTTTGCCTTGTTTCCATGCATGCCTTAGTCTGTGTTGGGTGTGACTTCTATGCCACTTGGTATATATTATGCTCTAAGCACTGAACCCTGCCGGTTATATACTTGTTATACTCCTATGGTACTCCTATGATATTCCTTGTCCCTGGTAAATTATACTGTCCCAGAGATTCCTAGCAAACTCCTGGCTGAGATTATCCCAGAGTCCTGAGTAATCCAACCTGTGGATCTAGGACCTCATTGCAGCAGCTGTGTCCTAGATTGCTCCAGCCTGTGTCTGAGTATTCCAGTAAGCATGCCTGCCATGTATCCTGTGTGATCCTGCCTGTATAAGAGAACCATTGCATCCAGTTTGTGACATCTTGTCTTTGTCCAGCTTCTGTCCGAAGGTGTTGTGACTACCAGCGGCTTGCCCACAAATTGTAGAGGAAGTAAGGAAGTCACACCTTTCATTACTATCTGCCATTGGTAGTCTCACGGAGCCAGCTGAAGCCATAGGTCTTGTCCCGCGACAGTCATGGAGGCGTTTAGGGTGCAGGCCTGTTTCTTGTTTGTTTGTCTCATGGCAGATGCTGACGATATTGGTCTAACCTTGCGACATTGTCCTATCTGCAATACCTTGGTTATAGTTCTTTTTTGGTTTATTGCGACGCATTCACATTATAGCGGTTAGGCCGCAAATCCTGTGTTCAGTCCTTGTCTGCATGGCTGCATATTCTAGTCCATGTCCATGTGTAGAGCCTAGTTTATCTTTGTTTTGTCTAGTCAGTTTATCCTTTTACTAGTACCCTGACTAGGTTAGGACTTTGTGTCCCCGCGAAAAAACAGGTGGCATCCAAGAGGGTGGAGCTAGTCTGCCCTGGAAAGGCTGCTATTAGTGGCAAATGCTAAGACCTCCGCAGGTGCCAGATGACCCAGGGTAAAATAATAGAGTCAGGGTCAGGTGCTGCTGTGGCTTCACCAACTCAGCCACAGAAGCACCATTCAAGCTGTATCAAGTTATTGCAGACCGGCCAGTCAAAGCGAGGGTTAACTCTGAGTTCAGCCCAGATTATCATAACACAGTGGCTACCAAATAGGCAGACATTCTTTAAGAAAAAAAATCACATTAAGGACTGGTTCATGTATGTGGGCCACATCAGCAGTCATCAAGTTTTTGGCCTCTACAAGTTCTATATACTGTATGTACAGTAGAAAGAACTTCAGAAATGTGCAATGGAGTGGGCATATAATACAATACAGCAAAGCAACCATAGAAAGTCCATGTGATGCTGAACAATATATTTTACCTTCATGGTTCATAACAGTATAATTCAATATTTGGATCCAGTGGTCATTAAACAATGCATTGTAGATACATTACTGTCATAACAAACACTACCTCATTAAGGTTAGTAGAAAATAGAGATTAACAAAAAGAGAAAAAAAATGAAAATATTGAATTTCAAATACATATTCAAATAAAGGACAATACATATATAAATACACTTACTTAGGTGAAGAAGGGAATAGATCTGGATTAATAAACATAAACCAGAATAATAAGTGTTCAGGTTCTGGATCTAAAGAATGCCCATGGAATTCAGGAATCTTATTCTTCATGAACCTGCAAAGCAATGACACTTCTTAAATAGGAAAGACTATGGACGGTATTGTTATTGAACAGAGGGCCTGATTCTGAGATGGATGTGCAAAAATATGCTAATGCTTGCAAGAGGCGTAAGAAGGGAAAAGCATTTTAGATCAGAGTCCTGCAATCAAAGTCACAGCAATGGGTCAACATCACGATGGTGGCTGAATTGTCCATCTGTGTAAGCCTAAGCTTAGTCAGAATGGCTGCCTCCTCCCTCCTGCTCCCAGAAAATAAGGCCGACATGCCCTCATTTTCTATAAACACAGATGTGCATCCCCCACCACCAAATGGCTGCAGCACTGAGATCGATATCTGCACACGTGCAATGCATCATCTGATTCTGAGTTACATGTCATTTCAGATCTTATATTATTTAAGAGCAACACAGGGGGAGATGTATGAAAAGTGAAACGAGTGAAAAGAGTTGATACAATTATAGGTAGCAGTTCATTAGTTGTCTTGGGCAACTTCTTCTCCTGCTCACTGCTTCATACATCTCTTATTCAGAGACTGCGTCCCAATCTGAGCTAGCCAAATGCAGAAATCCACCTCCTGCACCAAGGATGATGTCAGTGATGACATCGGCGGGCTGGAGGTGGAACAATGACACAGATACAACTGACAATGGCTATCGGTGTGATTTCTAAACACAGAAAAAAAGCCAGAATTGCGAATGCATTGCATGCGACTCAGAAGCAGTTCCAAAAAAGTGCTAATACAGAGAATATGGAGGTTGGGGGAAGGACACAATACAAAATGCTTCAGTCTTTCAGAAAACACACCATAGACAAACCCGCTGATAGCCATACCCTTTATACTGTATGTTGTCAGTATTGCTCAATGGAGGCATTAAACCTGGGGATGGATTCGAAAAACAGCCAACTTTCTTGTTATATCGGGAATGGAAGAGTGCAGTACATTCAAGACTGTAAGCAGAACAGGTATGAGTGTATAGATGGTGTAAATATAGACTGTGTAGAGTAGTCCGCACTGGAATTCTGCTTCTGGAGTGTAGTATGTAATAGAAGTGCCACTCTTGTGGGGATCTACTGGTGAATACAGTTTCTTTTTATCTGATGTTCACATATTGTTTGGTAGTGTAGCACGGGTGGATGTCACATTATTCATTAATGTCGACACTTCAGCAGGGTATCAATAAAATATAGTAGTTAAAAGAAAGGAACATTTTGAGGAATTCTATAATATTTCACACTCGGATTAAAATTGAAGTAAAAAGACGTATTGAATACACATGGCAAATGGTCTTTTTGTGATTTACAATATAGTTTAACTGAGCAATTTTACAAAGATGAAAAGTTTTGTACTCAAACTTATCCTTGTTCAAAAGTCTGGAAAGATATATATTATAATGAACTTCTCGCAGCTGTCACCCATAAAGCAGCGATTCCTCTTTCCTCCGTCAGCTTACTTTTTACTCTATTTGCAGATTTACCATGCACAGGGGTCTTGAACTGGAGCATTCCAGCAAAGGAGAGCATGTGTTTTAGAACTTATGCTCCGTTCTGTGAATGTTGTAAGGAATACAGGATCTAATGCTTCGATAAGGTACAGGCATTGTCAGATAGCTATATTTCTCTGTGGCTCATCAACTTCCATCAGCTTTAGATTGTCAAGCGTTTATCCGTGTTACTTAATAAAATGCGAACCTATACAGAAAAGCCAAGCTGCAGAGGATTCTCGCTAACCTTAAAAGGAATCTATTACTAGATATAACCATTATTATGTTAAAAAAAATGGACTAGTTTTACGTAAACCCAGGCTTGGGCGAGGATTGACATGAGATTTTATCTTACATGCTAGGTTTCAGATATAATTGTCTTACAATTTCCACTGCAGTTTTTGTTTCCCATTTTCTTTGCGAAACGTACAGTTTTTATTGCATAGCATTTTTATAAATCCACCATATTTCTTTATACAGAGGGGGACACTGCTGTATACCCATATTGTCAGAGATAATACGTGAATGCTAGTTTTGGTGTGCTCGTTTACATGAATGTGCAATATTGCACGCAGTAACATGGACAGTATTCCTACACACGCCAGACCATCGCATTCACCATCAGCCTGACTGTGCGTGAACATGGCTTCTGCTGTGGAAGTAGCTGCGCTTTCTCACGTCACTCCCATAACACACCAACAGGACAGACTTTATTCTTTGGTTCCCCCCTATTGCCACCAGCCAGGAACGCCCATCACTTTTCTAACACCTTTGAACATACACTCAGGATAACACATTAGCAGTGTTTCTATGAGATTAATTACAGCTAAAATGTTATATGTCCCCTTTTATTCCCATAGGAAGTTTAAACGTCAATATTGTTATAGTTATAAAGTCTCTGTTGGAGAAGTGGCTGATACCCCTTTCACACCAAAATCCCATGCCTGACCTGGCATTTCAAACACAGTTTTTTTTACTGGGTGTAAGAAAGTTTTACACCCTGAGGAAGGATGTATGATCTGAAACAAGTTAGTAATAAAAAGGACCCACCAAGCGTGATCCCACCTTAGCCTGTTATACCACTGATGCTTTTTACTTACAGTATCTTCGGCTGAGGCACTATGTTACATCCCTGCTATGTTTCCATTTCTGAACCATTTAGAACTGGTATGACTTATCGGGCCATGTATGAAAGGTATGATTTCAATACTGTACACTATATTAACATACTAATGAACCCCCTTACTATAAAGTATGATCTAAAACAGTAACTGGGTATGGAAGACCCTCCAGAGGAGGATTGTTGGTCTGTAAATCGGGAAAAGGTCTCTGCAGTAAATCAATTATCTACACAAAAATGCCTACAAGGTTCACTACCATTAATATATGATGCCTTTAAAATTACATAAACAATTCCAGACCACGTCTGCTCTGTGTTAGATGGCTAATGGAGAGGTGGACAAATTGACTCCATATCTAGTGGTTATGGCCAAAGATTGCAGCCTTCTGCAATAATATAGCAGCCCTTATAACATTAAGGAACTGTAGTTTTTTCTTCCTGGACTTCCCATTACATCAATTAAACCTTAGAAAATTCAACATTTCACCCCCTACCCCTCCTATATTGGTTTCAGCTCCTCCTTCCCACTGTTCTATATATTCTCACTAATCTAAAGCCCTGTACACATGCATCGATTTTTCACGATTTTTGATTCGATTTTGCTTATAGAAGCAAAATAAAATTGAATCCTAAACAAAATCGAATGGTTTTTGTGTCACTTCACAAAATCGAACAGAAAAATTTACTGTGCAGCCAAGGAAATATCGAATTCGATCTAGTAAATTGAATGTGTACAATGTACCATGAATGCAAAAGTACAGATCTAATGCCAAATCGAATGGAAAGATCTAATGCCAGATCTAATAGAAAATCAAATCTAACATCGAATCAAAAGCAAATCAATTTGTGTACAGGGCTTAAGTTAGATTTATCTGTTTTACTTGACTTACTTTACATGTTTCTTGTCTTTCTAATGAGATGGATATGTCTGAATCTATTTCTCATTGTCACGATCCGAGCTGTCAGACAGACTTTCTTACCGGCTAAGTGCCTCCGCAGGTTCAGCTTGCGGTCCAGACGTCATCTCTGCCGGCCTCCTGTCTCCCAGTGACAGTCCCCAGTGCACGGCAATCCACCTGTCCGCCGCCATTGCTCCCAGTATCCAGCATGGTGTGCACAAACACACTTTCCCGCCATAGCAGACATGGGGGCTGCCATGTTCTTCCCAGTCACATGTCTGTGCTGTCCAATCCTGTTGGTTCTGATCTCCCTGTCATACTTCCTCGGCCAATCCTGGCCACCCAGTGGGGATAAGTATGCTGGGAGCTCTCAGAACCATTGCTAGTGCTTCAGTTGTCTCCTGTGTATGGTCAGCTGTCCTTGTCTCCGTGCAAGTGTATTCTCTGCTGGTGTTGTCTTCCATGCTGCAGTGTATTCCAGGTTATTCCATCTCCTGTGAAGTCCAGGTTATTCCATCGCCTGTGATCCTGCCTCTTCAGCCCAGCGACCAAGCCTAGCTCCGGGACTCTGGTCCTTCGATGCTCCAGCATCACCACCAACCATCGATGTTCCCACATCACCTGTAGTCCGATATTCCGGATCTCCAGCTCAAGCTTCCGTCCGTCATTCCGGACCCACAGTCAAGCTTCCAAGCCTTCCGTCCGTCCTTCCGGACCCACAGTTTCCACATCCGATATCCGAATCCGATGTTCCACCATCGATACCATTTATCATCATATCTGTAAAGTATTGCAATCTGCATGAACTGTGTCATTATCCCTGCATACTTTACTGCCTGTCATACTACAACCATCTGCTAAATAAACTCGGTTGTATTTTACCTCTGACTACTTATTGGCTCCGGGTGCACTGTCGCGCAGTCCATGCGCAAGGGTCCTCTCCAACCTCCCCGGTTCAGGTACCGGTCCAGGTCCCCACCAGAGGTCTCAGTCTCATCGACTCAGCCCCCTGGTGTGACAGTAAGCACTAGCCAAATGGATCCAGCCGCAAGCCAAGCATCATCATCCAGCCCTGTACAGCAACTGGCTGTTCGCTTGGATCAGCAAGAGGCTGCGCAGAGCCAAGTGATTCATTGTCTGCAAGATCTGTCTTCCCGGCTGGATAAGCTACAGACCACTCTCAGTGGCCCTGAGCCTGTCAGAGAACTTTCAAGTCCAGTTCATCCTCCTGTAATGGCTGCTGCACCTCGCCTTCATCTGTCTGTCCCCACCAAGTATGATGGGAACCCCAAGACCTGTCGAGGTTTTCTCAATCAGTGTGAGATTCACTTCGAGCTGCAACCCAGCAACTTCCCTACTGAAAGGGTCAAGATCGCCTACATCATCTCCCTCCTGTGTGGAGCAGCGTTAGAATGGGCGTCTCCCTTATGGGAAAGATCTGATGCCATCCTGTCCAACTACAAGGACTTCGTGTCAACATTCCGGCGTATCTTCGATGAGCCTGGGCGATCAGCATCTGCCTCCACTGAACTCCTCCGTCTCAGACAGGGATCCCGCTCCGTCGGTCAATATCTGGTCCAGTTCCAGATTCTGGCGTCTGAACTCTCCTGGTGTGATGGAGCCTTATACGCAGCTTTCTGGCATGGTCTATCCGACCGTATTAAGGATGAACTCGCTACCAGAGACTTACCTACAGGTCTAAGTGACCTTATATCTTTATGTATCAAAGTTGACCTACGCTTTCGAGAAAGGGCTGTAGAACGTCACAAGAGCGCTCCAGTTAAAGTGCCCACTCCTCCGCCTTCTTTATCTACTGCTCCTGCGGTCCATTCCAAAGAAGAACCAATGGAGATAAACCGTTTCCGTTTGTCTCCAGGAGAACGTCGACGTCGTCGGTTGGCACAGCTCTGTCTGTATTGTGCCGATCCTGCACATCAAATTTCTGCATGCCCAAAGCGTCAGGAAAACTCCTCCTCCTAGCCCGTCAAGGAGAGGGTAGGCTAGGAGTAATTAAGTCCTCTCCATCAGCAACTGATTGCATCCTTCCAGTTTCCCTACAAGTTGGTCAGCATTTCAAGACTGTCTCCGCACTTCTTGATTCCGGTGCCGCTGGCAACTTTGTTACTGCAGAACTGGTCCGCAAGTGGGGGTTGCCCACCGAAAGTCTTCCCAAGACTGTCTTCCTTACTGCTGTGGATGGCAATAGGATTCCTGATGCGACAGTCTCCCGCAGAACTTTGCCACTTACAGTGAAAGTGGGAGTCCTGCACACTGAACTTTTGTCCTTCCTGGTTTTACCCCGAGCCACTCATGCTCTGGTTCTGGGTTTACCCTGGCTCCGTCTTCACAATCCTCGTCTTGATTGGAAGACATCTGAAATCCTTTCCTGGGATCCTTCCTGCTCCGGTACCTGTCTCCAAAAGGTACTCCCAGCTCGTCATTCCTCAGCCGATGCAGCAGACCTTCCGCCTCTTCCCTACCAAGAGTACTCAGATGTATTCAGCAAGTCTGGCGCTGATGTCCTACCTCCTCACAGACCGTGGGATTGCCCTATCGACCTTATCCCAGGCAAAGAACCACCCAGAGGTAGAACTTATCCTCTTTCTCTTCCAGAGACTCAAGCCATGACCGACTACATCAAGGAAAATCTGGCAAAGGGATTCATCCGTCCTTCGACTTCTCCTGCTGGCGCAGGATTCTTCTTCGTAAAGAAGAAGGATGGAGGTCTACGTCCCTGCATTGATTATCGCGGCCTCAATGACATCACAGTAAAGAACCGATATCCGTTGCCCCTCATCACCGAGCTGTTTGACCGTGTCAGCGGTGCAACCATCTTCACGAAACTCGACCTGAGGGGTGCATATAATCTCATCCGCATACGAGAGGGTGACGAGTGGAAGACGGCGTTTAATACCAGAGACGGCCACTATGAGTACCTCGTCATGCCCTTCGGGCTCAGCAATGCCCCAGCCGTGTTCCAACACTATGTCAATGAGATTTTTCGGGACATTCTGTATTGACATGTAGTTGTATATCTCGATGACATTTTAATCTACACCAATAACATCACAGAACATCGTTATTGGGTCAAAGAGGTTCTGTCCCGGCTGCGAGCAAATCATCTCTACTGTAAACTGGAGAAGTGTGTCTTCGAGGTGAAGTCTATACCCTTCCTAGGGTACATTGTCTCCGGTTCTGGTCTTCAAATGGACCCAGGAAAACTGCAGGCCATCCAAGATTGGCCAATTCCCTCTTCGCTGAAAGGTATTCAACGTTTCCTGGGTTTTGCCAATTATTACAGAAAATGTATTCGTAATTTCTCTTCTATTGTGGCTCCCATCACTGCCTTAACGAAAAAGGGGTCTAATCCAGCGAAGTGGCCGGCGGAAGCCATCGAAGCCTTCCATCTGTTGAAGCAGAGGTTCACTTCAGCTCCTGTTTTAAGACAACCTGATACCACCTTGCCCTTTATTCTCGAGGTTGATGCCTCCTCCTTGGGTGTTGGGGCAGTCCTCTCGCAGAAAGCGCCCGATGGACGTCTTCATCCCTGTGGGTTCTACTCCCGTAAGTTACTGCCTGCAGAGCGTAATTATGCCATCGGTGACCAAGAGCTTCTCGCCATCAAGTTGGCATTAGAAGAATGGAGATATCTTCTAGAGGGCGCTGTCCATGAGATCACAATTATCACAGACCACAAGAATCTTCTGTATCTCAAGTCTGCTCAATGTTTAAACCCCCGTCAAGCCAGATGGACACTTTTCTTTTCCAGGTTTCGTTTCAAGCTGTCATTCTGTCCAGGGACACAAAACCGAAAAGCTGATGCCCTTTCCCGCTCATGGGAGCAAGATAGTGAGTCTAAGTCCACACATCAACACTTCATTATTGATCCAGTGGCCTTCTCCGCAACGGGAGTTTCTAATCTCACGCCCCCTACAGGGAAAAGATTTGTAAAGCCAGCTCTAAGAAAGAAGTTGCTTTGTTGGGCGCATTCTTCAAAATTCGCTGGCCATGCAGGTATTCAGAAAACTTACGAGTTTATCACCAGGTCCTACTGGTGGCCGTCCCTCAAACAGGATGTACAGGACTTTGTATCCTCTTGTGCTAAATGTGCTCAGCACAAGACCAGTCGTCAGTCTCCTCCTGGGCAATTGATGTCAGTGCCACATCGTCCTTGGACGCATATTTCTATGGACTTTGTAACTGATCTTCCAGAGTCTGACAAGTTCACCACCATCTGGGTGATTGTTGACCGGTTCACCAAGATGGCTCACTTCGTTCCACTCACCGGCCTTCCGTCAGCTTCCAAGCTGTCCCAACTCTTCATCAAAGAGATATTCAAGCTTCATGGGCTGCCTCTTGAAATCATCTCCGATAGAGGAGTCCAATTCGTAGCCAAATTCTGGCGAAGCCTGTGCTCCCTGCTTCAAATCAAGCTAAAGTTTTCCACAGCCTATCACCCTCAAACAAATGGCCAAACGGAGAGGGTGAATCAGGACCTTGAAGCATTTCTCCGCACATATGTCTCTTCTTCCCAAGATGACTGGGCTCAACTCCTTCCATGGGCAGAGTTCTGCCATAACAACCAATATCATTCTTCATCAAATGTCACTCCATTTCTTGCCAACTATGGGTTTCATCCTCGAGTTCCTGACTTCACTCTGCAACCTGTGTCCTCTGTTCCAGCGGTCGACACGACCATCCGGCAATTCGTCAAATCCTGGAAGCTCATTCGTTCTTCACTCCTGAAGGCTTCAAGCAGGTACAAAAAATTTGCCGACAGAAAACGCAGAGCTGTGCCAGCCCTCCGTCCAGGAGATCGTGTCTGGTTGTCAACCAAGAATCTCCGATTGAGAGTGCCATCGATGAAGTTCGCTCCCCGATATATTGGTCCTTTTCCAGTTGAGCGAGTCGTCAATCCTGTAGCTTACAAGCTCAAGTTGCCGCCCTATTTGAAAGTGCCAGCTACATTCCATATTTCGCTGCTCAAGCCGCTGGTTCTGAATCGCTTTCATTCCAAGCTCCCCAAGGCTCCTATGGTTTGCACCCAGCGTGGAACAGAATATGAGGTCAGTAAAATCTTGGACTCTCGCATCCGATATGGTCATCTGCAGTATTTGATCGATTGGAAGGGCTACGGCCCCGAAGAACGATCATGGACCAATGCCATCGATGTCCATGCTCCCAGACTCATCCGGGCGTTCCACTCCAAGTTTCCCCGCAAGCCTAAAAGGTGTCCTGGGGCCACCCTTAAAGGGGGGGGGGGTGCTGTCACGATCCGAGCTGTCAGACAGACTTTCTTACCGGCTAAGTGCCTCCGCAGGTTCAGCTTGCGGTCCAGACGTCATCTCTGCCGGCCTCCTGTCTCCCAGTGACAGTCCCCAGTGCACGGCAATCCACCTGTCCGCCGCCATTGCTCCCAGTATCCAGCATGGTGTGCACAAACACACTTTCCCGCCATAGCAGACATGGGGGCTGCCATGTTCTTCCCAGTCACATGTCTGTGCTGTCCAATCCTGTTGGTTCTGATCTCCCTGTCATACTTCCTCGGCCAATCCTGGCCACCCAGTGGGGATAAGTATGCTGGGAGCTCTCATAACCATTGCTAGTGCTTCAGTTGTCTCCTGTGTATGGTCAGCTGTCCTTGTCTCCGTGCAAGTGTATTCTCTGCTGGTGTTGTCTTCCATGCTGCAGTGTATTCCAGGTTATTCCATCTCCTGTGAAGTCCAGGTTATTCCATCGCCTGTGATCCTGCCTCTTCAGCCCAGCGACCAAGCCTAGCTCCGGGACTCTGGTCCTTCGATGCTCCAGCATCACCACCAACCATCGATGTTCCCACATCACCTGTAGTCCGATATTCTGGATCTCCAGCTCAAGCTTCCGTCCGTCATTCCGGACCCACAGTCAAGCTTCCAAGCCTTCCGTCCGTCCTTCCGGACCCACAGTTTCCACATCCGATATCCGAATCCGATGTTCCACCATCGATACCATTTATCATCATATCTGTAAAGTATTGCAATCTGCATGAACTGTGTCATTATCCCTGCATACTTTACTGCCTGTCATACTACAACCATCTGCTAAATAAACTCGGTTGTATTTTACCTCTGACTACTTATTGGCTCCGGGTGCACTGTCGCGCAGTCCATGCGCAAGGGTCCTCTCCAACCTCCCCGGTTCAGGTACCGGTCCAGGTCCCCACCAGAGGTCTCAGTCTCATCGACTCAGCCCCCTGGTGTGACAGTCTTATTGTGTGTAATTGCACAAAGCCCTCTCTAATGGTGAATACAGTATGTTTTGAGAAAAATACATTCTTTACAAAAAACTATATACAGTATACTGTAGAAGTACCATTATTTTTTTTAAAGAAAATAAATTTGGTCCCCACAATTTTTGTATTCATTTTTTGTAAAATGATTTGATAGCTGAATTGTGACCAATCAGCTAACAGTTTCATCACATCACTCGTGTGAAAATGTGAAAGTCATTTTACTTACTATGATCTGGTCCTCATATATTGAGGCACTGTTTACACTTCTATGTAACAGAGCATTACAATACACATCCAACAATTCAATCCCGTCATTCACATTTTTTTTAAACCAATGGTATGAAACCACCCCTGAATCAATTTTCAAATATTAATCCAAAGCAATCTCATTGGATAACTAAACTTCTGTGTGTATGTAGCTTTAAATGTAGTTAAATTAAGTTATAAACTGTACTTACTGCTTCAAAATTTCCAAGGGTGCCGTTAATGCAGTCAGTACTGTAAGCAGGCTGTTACAGTGATGGTGGATCTTGAAAATCATATCTGAGGGATTTTGTGCTGGCCCGAAAAGTTCATTAACTGTGCTACATATTGAAAACAGCAAATTTTCCACACATGAAAGAATAGCCAGGATATCGATACTGTAATAAATTAAAAGAAAAATTAGATTCCAGTTGACACAGTGTTGGTCAATGTTAAATGCACAGAATAAGAATTCCAGTTATATTATTACATGTCTTTAGATAACGGTACTTGCCACTTAAAGTACCCAGGAGTTAAACAAATTTATTTACAGTTTCTTATATAGCGCATCAGATTCCGTTGCGCTTTACAATTGTAGACAGTGATAAAACAAACTGGGTAACAACAGACAGAATTGGAAGTAGGAACAAATGCAAAAGTGTCGGGGAAATAATATACAGTAGCTCTATAAGAACATCTAGGGTTTCAATGAAGAAACAGCAAACACATGTTAAGGTATCACAGACAGTTTCAGATATGCCTTGGCAGGTGAGATTTGACATTAGATTTCGACTATATAGTCAAAATCGCATGCAGATCGAACAGTTTTTTTTACCGTGCGCTCCAGATGCGCGCTCCCATGACAGCACAAATCGTAAACCAGATAGACAGGGCAGCAATGACTATATAGTGCAAATTGAATGTAGATTGTATGAATTGTATGGGTACTCTTTACCTAGCACGGCGCCCACGATGTCCATCGCGGTCATCGGGTGCCCGCGATTTCCCATAGGGATCAATGTTAAATTTTTCAATGGACCCGTTTTTTCACATCAATGCCTCAATGCCCGCGATTTTGCCATAGGAAACAATGTTAAATGGGCCACAGAGCCCAAATAGGCACCCTTAGCAGTGAAATGTCCCCCACAATTGTTAACGACAGCCCACGATCCACGCAAACCCGAAGCGTGGCGAGCGCAGCGAGCCCGCGAGGGGCGGCGGTACGCGTCCTCCGACCTTTTCATACCCCCACTATCCACGTCGGCGTGGAGTTGAGAATAGAATAGTGTGGCGAGCGCAGCGAGCCACCAAACCCGAAGCGTGACGAGCGCAGCGAGGGGACGCGGATACCTTCACAGGTAAACGCGGCCCTACGCGGGCTTCACAGGTATCCGCGTCCGCTCGCCACGCTTCGGGCTCGGTGGCTCGCTGCGCTCGCCACACTATTCTATTCTCAACTCCACGCCGACGTGGATAGTGAGGGTATGAAAAGGTCGGAGGACGCGTACCGCCGCCCCTCGCCACGCTTCGGGTTCGCGTGGATCGTGGGGTGTCGTTAACAATTGTGGGGGACATTTCACTGCTAAGGGTGCCTATTTGGGCTCTGTGGCCCATTTAACATTGTTTCCTATGGCTAAATCGCGGGCATTGAGGCATTGAACTGAAAAATCGGGTCCATTGAAAAATGTAACATTGATCCCTATGGGAAATCGCGGGCATCGCGTCGGTCGCGTCGCACCCGTTACTTTAGTGCAAAATCTCATCGGGATTGCATGCAGATCGCATGGGCTTTTAACCCATGCAATCCCGATGCGCGTTCACGTATCGCAAGCAGAAAGTCTTGGCTGCCTTGACTATATAGTGCAGATCTGCACTATATAGTCTAAGTTGTATGCAGATCGCATGCATGCCGTGCGATGCGATCTGATCGCATTGCACGGTACTCACACTGTGTGCACACACCATAAGTCAAAAAACAAGGGAATCAAGAGTTTACAATCTGTTAGGTGGAGGATACTGGGTCTTACCCTTTCAGACATAAGAAAGACCCAAGTCAACTCACCATGCCTGATCAAATTTCATGTTTTTTTTGCTTATTTCTTAAAGTGTAATGGTGTGTACACACGGTGAGATTCTCTTGCTATTCGACTGCTATACAATCTTTGCTAACTCTGTACTATTTACATACAATTCATACAATCTACATTCGATTTGCACTATATAGTCATTGCTGACCTGTATATCTGGGTTTCGATCTGTGCTGTCACGGGAGCGCACATCGGGATCGCAAGGTAAAAAACCATGAACAATCTGCATATGATCTGTTTGCGATCCGCATGCGATTTTGACTATATAGTCAAAATCTCATTCTGGATTGTACCGTGTGTACGCAGCATTAGGGGGGTATTCAATGGGTATTCAATGTCAGGGGAACGGCTGTCGAGCAAGCTCGACAGCCGTGCCCCTGTCCCGTTCTCGTTTTGCTCGCCTGGAGCTCGGCAGTCGGGATTCAATGTCTCGGCCACCGAGCGGCGAGAAGGGGGCGTGGCCGCGAGTTGAGGATGAAAATAGACGAGCTCCGGCTTTTCTCGGCAGAACGAGCCCGAAAGCTTGTGCTGTCGGGCTCGTTCTGCGCAAAACCCCTGTTCAATGCTGTCGGGGAAGACAGCATTGAATAGGGCCCCGCAGCCATCTCCCCCGTCGGGAGATGGCTGCGGGTGCACGACAAAGATTGAATACTCCCCATAGTAGTTATGTATTTAGTTTAAAGGCGGTGGACAAAAAAAATTTACATTTAGTAATATTTTATTATACAGTATATACTTTTTCTCTTTGTCCTAAAAGAGAAAAAGTTGTTCTGTCCCTTGAAAACTAGTCAAAGAATGTAAGAATATATAATGCTAATTTAAGTGCGTGTTTTGGCAGGATATGTTATTGAACCATATTTTACTTACTTTATAAAGGCTAAAAGAGCACTCTCACTATGATTGTAATCAATGGTTCTTTTATTGTTACTACTGTTTCGGTACATTTGTGAATGCTAATAAATATTGATTAAACAAAAAATAATAATAAAAAAGGTGCTTTAATTTTGCAACAGATTTATGTAAACCTCAAGTAAATGTGTGTGTATGTATGTGTGTGTGTTATAATATTATGTGTACTTAAAAACGAGCAGGTACACTGATTTCAGCCCCCACTGTGATTCTTGTTGGCATTGTTTTACTGCCAGAATGCAAAATGTGTAAATCAAATCTTACTTTAAAAAGTTTTCAATCAAGCTGTAGCACACATACAGAACACAAATCAATGAGTAATTAGAGGTGTCTGATCATGGAGTGTGGTGGTGTTTAGTGTATGTATAAATAAACTGCAAAGCAATCCCAATACATTAGTATGTACTGTACATCAAAATGTCAGCAAGAATTTGTAACACATCAATGCTTGATTTATTAAGAACGTTTTATTCACTTCTCTGCAGGAAATATAAACACAGCATTACTAAATGATGAAGCATGACAACTCCATTCTATTTTACATATTGAACATAAATACTGTAAATATACAATATGCAGACACCATTATTCCGCCTCCGCTACCAGTACTTGGCACTTCGCTGTGATTAGACAAATATATTTCCACACATTGTACAGAAACTGCATACTACAGGTGGACCAGCCTTTACTGCAACCTTTAGCACACCGGCCTCATCAATCAAATGAATTATTAAAACACTTTTTCAAGTAATAGGTTGAAGCTGAGACATTCTGTAACCCATGAATTACGGTGAACCCCGGAATGTGGCATAAAGTCTACATCATCACCATAGTATTCTTTTTAATTTACATAACAATTACATTTTCTACATTTTATATGAAATTGGTATTACACGTTTTTCATGAGCTTGAGACTATGAAATGTCCCACTGGCCAAGAACTTCTGCAAAGAGCAAAACACTACAATATCTACTATCTATATTTATGTACAATAGACAATATGTTCCTGAAAATACTATATAACATAATTATTCTTTATGGAAAATGTTAAAGGCATGTTTATTATATTATGTATTTAAAAAGCAAAAGTATGTATTTATAGTTCATCCTTTCAGATGTCTAAATGCCTGAACCATGCAGAGATGCATGTCAAACTGCTTAACAGACTGTACCTCACGCCTGAGAGGTTACATACCTTCTAGCCGTCCTGCTCCAAACTATGCTGGAGAGGCTGCGGTGAGGTGGGACACCTCTATCATGTCTTTTGGGCCTGCCCCTTATTGCGTAATTACTGGAAAGATGTCTTTAACCCCTTCCCGACATTTGACGTATATATACGTCATGGCCGGGATGTACTTCCCGACACATGACGTATATATACGTCATGACTTTAAACTGTCCCCGCGTCTATAGACGCGGTGACAGTTTGGAAATGTCTGCTGTCCCTGACAGCAGACATCCCCCCTCGCTGCCCAGGGGGGGCAGGGATGCCCCCCCCCCCGGTCGGCGATCGCTGTGATTGGCTGTTCAAATGTGAACAGTCAATCACAGCGTTTCCTGTGTTACCGGCGGCTAAGCCGCTCGGTAACACAGTGATCGGTGCTGTTAAGTACAGCACCGATCGCCAGCCCACCCTCCCACCCACCCGGCAGCTTACCGGCAGCTCACCGGCAGTCCCGGCAGCCGCAGCGCACGCAGCGCTCTCCCCCTCCCACCCCCCCGCCAGCCGCAGCACAAATAAAATAAATAAAAGTACATGTAATGTAATGAATTATATATATATATATATATATATATATACACATATATATATATATATACATATATACACATATATATATGTGTATATATATATATATACACACATATATATATACACATATATATATATATATGTATATATATATATATATATATATATATATATATATATATATATATACACACATATATATATATATATATATATATATATATATATATATATATATATATATATATATATAGACAGATAGATAGAAAGATATTCCCGACATATGACGTAAAACTAATTTTGAGCCAGAACTGCATTTTTGTGTAAAAAATTACATTTTTTACACAAAAATGCAGTTCTGGCTCAAAATTTTTCATTTTCGCAAGGAATGAAGGAGACAAAGCACCCCAAAATCTGTGCCCCAATTTCTCCCGAGTATGGCAATGCCTCACATGTGACCAAAAAATACCAGTTGGGTGCATGGCAGGACTCAGAAGGGAAGGAGTGATATTTGGATTTTGCAGCACAGATTCTGGTTGAATGACCCCTGAAGCACCCATACAGTGGAACCCCCCCACAAGTGACCCCATTTTGCAAACTACACCCTTTAGGGAATTCATCTAGGGGTATAGTGTACATTTCAAACCCCCAGGGGTTTCACCAATTTTGATACAACTGAGCTGTGAAAATGAAAAATTAAATTTTTTCATTTTCACAGCCCAGTTGTATCAAAATTGGTGAAACCCCTGGGGGTTTGAAATGTACACTATACCCCTAGATGAATTCCCTGAAGGGTGTAGTTTGCAAAATGGGGTCACTTGTGGGGGAGGTTCCTAACTTTTAGCATCTTATGGTGCCTAGAAACCTACATGGTGCCTAAAAAATAATCTCATAAAAAGGAGGCTCCAAAATCAAGTAGGTGCTCCTTCTATTATGAAGCCTGCGGTTTGGTCAACGTGCACACTAGGGCCACATATAGGATATTTATGAAAAAAAAGAATTGGGGGAATCAATTTTTAGTCACATTTCTCTAGTAAAATCTACGGTGTTCCTTAGAAAAATGTATTAAAATTGCAAATCTGCAAAAAAAATGAAATTTTGAAATTTCACCTACACTTTGTTTTAATTCCTGTGAAACACCTAAAGGGTTAACAAACTTCCAAAATGCTGTTTTGAATACTGTGAGGGGTGCAGTTTTTGAAATGGCATCATTTATGGGGGTGTCTCACATACAAGTCCCTCAAAGTCACATCAGAACTGAACTGGTCCCTAAAAAAATCAGTGTTTGAAATTTTCTTGAAAATTTGAGAATTTGCTATTCATATTGTAAGCCTCCTAGTGTCCAAAAAAATTAAAAGGAAGTTGAAATAATGATGAAAACATAAAGTAGACATATGGTCTATGTTAGTTATTAACTATTTTGAGTGGTATGATTATTTGTCTCACAAGCAGAAAATTTAACATTTTGCAAATTGCTAAATTTTCCATTTTTTTACGACATTTTGGTATTTTTCACAAAAAAACACAGACTGTATCGACCCAAATTTACCACTAACTTGAAGTACAATGTGTCACGAGAAAACAATCTCAAAATCACTGGGATAAGTAAAAGCAAAAAAAAGTTATCCACACTTAAGTGATACATGTCAGATTTGAAAAAAAGGGCTCTGTCAGGAAGGCAAAAACATGCTGTATCAGGAAGGGGTTAAGATGATCAATGAGGTCATGGGCCTTTTACACAGCTTTTTCAATGTGTAATCTGGTCTTCAAAACATTATCTATGCCCATACACTTGTGAGATAAAGGGTACAATCATGCAATTTCAATAAATTGGAGCGACAAATTGCATGGATGGCACGCCAATCGCATGGGTCACCCGAAGCGAGGCGTGGGCACGCTGGCAGAATCTCGCATCTCAAGATATTATGTACTGCACATAATATTTATCGCATTGCATGTGCAATCATATCTGGTTTTTAAACATGCAATGTGGAATAATAAATAATAACATAAATAATAACAATAAATAATACTATGCCATTTGCCGCAAAAAATGTAACCACTATACAAAAGCCATAATGAGGGGAATGTTCAAATATTCTCTGTAAAACACAGCAGAATATGTGTGCGCTATACTGTATAAACAACTGGTAATAAATAAATAATACAGTAAGAGCTCATAGTGAAGATTTAGGGACTGAATGTTTTAGTGTAAATATTATTTTCCTCCAACCCAGTCCTGCTGAGAGCTCACATACAGAATGCTGTGGATAGTTTGCTGAGTAATGTGTCAGCAGCTAATTCTAAAGAAACAAATGACAAAGCTAGGTGCGTAGATTTGTCTGGTTGGGATCAAAATGGGGACTGAATTGCACAGCAAGGCAAATGTATTCGATCTGGACTATATAGTCTTGCCTGCACAGTAAATTTTTCTATTTGATTTCAATGCTGCGAGTCGCGCATCAGGATTGAATGGTGATCGAATGCTTTTGATTTCGATTCTGTTTATATAAGCAAAATTTAATAGAAAAATAGATGAAATCTAACCGTGTGTACGCCACATAAGTTATAAAGGTGCCCAAGCACAGTGCATTAACTGCATGCCTTTTGGTCTAGATTGCACTGCAAGATTTGCGTGCGATGTGATTGGGACCTAGTTCAAAAAGTATGTGCAGTATGTGCAGTATATACTTTGTGATCTGTGGGATGGGCACCTTTAGTTCTGTAGGTGCCCATACACGATGCGATTTGTGGGTGCGATGCGATCTAGACCAAAACGCATGTAATTATTGCACCATGTATGGGCACCTTGTGTCCTGTTCCCTACATCCCAGTGAGGTAGGAAAACGGTCACACAGACTGAAAACTGGACAGGTGACATTTCACTTACTACCACAACTGCCTTTTGCCCCGTCTTTATTTTCCAGTATATAAATCCTGACATCGATATATCTACAGATACAGCATATGTACATACACACATACGTATATAAATGTTACTGTGCGTAGCCTCAATGGTAATAAATAATAAAGTATGGTAATTCTGAAGTGAAATATGGATATGGCATTTAAATATATTACATTATTTGACAATACACTGTATTATGGTGTCAATTCTTTCTTACCAGATTCTGCCTTCAGTTAAATTAATAGCATTGCATTTAAATATATTATATGTGCCTGCTATCCTATTAAGGCAGTACACTTAATCCTTTTCTCCGTCCCTTTGATATCCAATATACATTAATCCCAAGCCTAATTCTATGTAACCATTTAGACAGTGAAATGTTGAGATGTGCTGAAGAATTGCTCAGCTACTGTGCTATATGGAGAATGAGCCAGCTAAATCCTCATTACGGGACAGAATCCTTCTTAAAGATTGTGTGCATTAAAGCAACAGTGTCACCTAGTGCTAACATGAGTGGAATTCTCAATGTCTGCAATGTATTTCTGCCCTTGTCAGTCATGAGCTTCACAAACATGAAGGCATGACGAGCGTCTGCAGGCTCAATAAGCTCGATTTATTTGGGTGGCTGTAAATTCATAAAAAAAAGTGGCATTATGCTACAGAAAATAACATTGTAAGCAACACAATTTGTCGCTTTAGAACTGCAAATGTGCTACTTGAAACACAGTTGCATTTGCAGCATATTGTTCTAAGCCCAGAGTGATGTAATGAGTGAAGGGATACAAAGGTTTAAATGTGCCACTTTTATAGTACATTTTCCAGTTACAAAAATAGTCTTAATATTATTGCAATCGCTGTATACATGCACATACCGTATTTGTGGCGCTCGCTTGTAGTTGGGACGAACCTGGGAGTATCGGAATGTTAGCAAAGCCAAAGTTTGCTCCAGGACTTCTGAAAGTATCTTCTGGGCATGAACGGATGGTACCACGGTCCATAGGTCATGTCGGAGTCCACGACAGAAGTAATTCCACATCTGGATGGAAAACGAGCAACGCTCCCCCTTGTAAAACAAATAAATAAAAAATTGACAACAAAGACTTTGTATTTTTAACTACAGGGCAGTTCATAAACTAGCAAACCTCCCCAAGCAATAGTGCAAATTACATTTTGTGATGCCATTCCTTGCGGTGTAGTTGTGCCTACAGTGCACCATGTTTCTTAGTGCACCATGATGGCATCATCATCAGAGATTTGGTAGTTACTTGCTGTATTCTTAGGTAAGTTACAAAATAGTCCAAAAGAGGACATTTCGTGCTGCAGGATATGCAAATACTCCTCAATCGGTCATGCCTAGATAAGTGGGCAGTCGTAGAACCTTTCTTCTGCTCATGTATCATGCAGATAGGTTGCATGTTATCATTTTTTTATTATTGTTATTATTATTTTGTCTTTTGTAGAATAATGTGTTTTTGGTTTGGGGGAAAAAAAGAGGGGATTCATTTTTGGTCACTCATCATAATGACCTGCAACGTTTACCTTATATAAGAAATATAATTTTTTATTTGAATTTATATAACAAATGTGATTTATGCTGGCATTTTTAGCAGATATATTTTACACATCTTTCACAGAGATGTTGGCACTTAAAGGGTTAAGGAGTATTTTGAGCAAAAAAAAACGAAAAAAAACAAAAACGAGTGGTCCAAAAATAATTAGAGCCAGCACTTTAAAGTGAGTTTGTTACCTTTGTGCTGGCATAAAATTACAATCTGTGTCTCTAATCACACAAATGGACAAAAGTGCTTGCATTGAGGGCGCTTCCCAAAATGGAACACAAACAATAGCCCAAAAATGTATGTTCTGTACCGTAGACCTGGTATTTTTTTTGTCTCACTTTGATAATAACCCTCAACTTGTTTGTAGTTTTGAGTACTTGGTTAAGCATTTGGAAAAAAACAAAACATTTACAAAGTCTTCATATTATCTCTGCCAGTAAATGGTATATTGCTTCATGGCTTATTCCCAGCTACATACCAACTTTATTGTCACTGATTTATTATACTCTAGGTTACGGAAGTTGTTCCATTTCTCATCCTTTAGATCTTGTGGCTCATAAAGGAAAAAGAAAAAGCGCTAACAAGATACGGATGCACAACTGTTCAGTTTGACCCGATGATGCCTTTTTAACAGAAACATTATTTGAGTTGTTCAGGCAACCACATTTGTGTAGATTCATTAGCATTACTAATGGACTTTTATGAACTTCTTCCAGTGTATTATGAAAGGGCAGAGGAATAAAATTAACCACACAACTCCACTCACATAAATATGTATTCATGTGAGAGCATAGGCCACGGAACATTTTTAAGATGTGTCAAGACGTTTCACCTATTACATGCACTAAAACTGATTTTTACGACTTCATGAGGAATTGGCAGATGTTCTAATAGATTAAGATGACCTCATTTCTTCCTGACCAGATCAGAAGATTAGTGTAATTTCCGGGACTTCTTAAATAAAATCAGCCCATGCTATTATGCTGAGAATAATGCATTCTAATATGAACAGAGATTCATCAATATAGATTTTATTCAGCTCTAGGTTTACTCAGCAGCTCATGATCAAACATGCAAAGCCTATTACCGAGGTAGTTATTTCCTTACAATTTATCCATCTCAGACTGTGATGCATATGAAATTTGTTCAGATACATTATTACAGGTCACAATGATCTGTATTTGTTAGAAGACATGTGGTTTCCAGGTCCCGCTTCGCCGTATAAAGTCAGTCATGCATCTCATTAATTACATGTCGCCATTGGATTGGTCAGTATGTTTTCTTTAAATATGCACATCATTATTTTTGATTGTCTGCTTTCCTTGAAAAGCATCTTAATGATCATGTGGCGTTCTGTACATTCCATAATATCCGCATACTATGCCAAAAACTGATCTGCAATCTATTATGGGCCAAAGTATTGAGCTCCAAAATCCAAAACAATCTGGCCTTCTGTATACTGGTATGGCCTGTTGGACATTATTGCTATTTCGCAAATGCTATTTCGCAAGACTAGCTTCAGCCAATGTTCACATCACTGATTTACTGCATGGGAAATGGCTAAGGGAATATTTTTTCAAGTGGGACAATGTGACAGAAAACCATTTAAATGCACATTTAATAGGAGAGTAGGGTGAGAGTGCATATAAAATTTGTAATGACCAGCATCAAATACAAACGCTATGTGGTGAAACAGTTACCCAATATACCTTCACCTTACATTAACCCATCAGTGGTGGGTTTTGTTTTAGGGAGCGCTCCCCACTGGGCGAGGTTTTTCTGGGGAGCGCTCCCTAAAAAAAGAACCCCCGGGTCCAGGCGTCACCGCTGAACTCTCCATCAGCTGCTTCCTGGCCCTGCCCCCTGGCAACTCGGCTGTGTGCGGCCTGATGTTACAAGGTCACGCAGCACACAGCCGGGGAAGGGAGGCAGGGCCGGGCAACAGGGAGTGCAGGCAGTGGCACTCCCAAGAATTTTCCGGGTTTGCCAGTCTGCGCACTGGAGGAAACCCCGGAAAATTCTCGGGAGTACCACTGAAGGGGTTAAAGTGACCAGATCATACAGTCCATCCAAAAACATTTGCAATCTGGATGGACCATTATGCAATAGATATCACGGGTGAGTTTATAATAAGGTTCCGAAATCACACATTATTGCATTTGTCAAAAAAGCTACATTTTTTTGAAGAATTTGATTAGATGCGAATTTGCGGCAAAAAAATGCATCATGATTGGCTGAAAGTGTCTCCATGGAGACGCATAGAGCCAACCATGGCTAAGTGTTTGTATAGCGCACACATAAAAAAACACACATACATGTAAAAATCACTACAAAGCCACTTTAAACTGCTAAAAAAACTTCATACTGAGCTGTTGAAGGGGAAGCGGCATCATGCATCCTGCCTAAATCTTCTGGATAAGTCTAGTTACACTTCATTGTTTTGGACTTTTAATAACCACATAGCATCTGGAGTCAACGCCTCCTGACGAAGTCATTGGATGAGGAAACACATTGAGGTGTTTCCATCGCTGACGTTGACACTGACGGAAATAGTGGAGGAGATTGAATACCCCCCTATGTATGCAGATGTGTCCACATACATCCAAGTCACGTTATATATATAAAGTGTGAGCTCTGTGTGACTTGGTGGCGCTGAACATCTTTTTTGTTACTTGTTCCGTTAAAATGCATCTTATGCGCAAAAAGCTTCTTCTGATTGAAATATACGGCATGCCCATACTCTGTGTGTGAGTGCTGCGGTAACTGCATATGAAATGTTAAATTGTTTTGCACTGTAGTGGAAATGCAGCCGTGGTTGCACACAGAATAGAGGCATGCTGCATATAATTTTATTCAGAAGTAGCTGCTTGTGTGTCCTGCAAATGAGACCCATATATTGAAAAAAAACACAAAAAAGGGCTGTCGAACATGCAAGAAGGCTAGCGGCACTGCGGGTGGTGGGCAGCATTTGGCGTTGCGTGTGGACCAGAAGTCCTATGTGTTGTGCTCTTTGTATGCAACTGTGCACTTATAAAAAGAACTGGTAATGCTGAGAACATCACTGACAACCAATGTACAACATAACAAATACATTATACCGGACTGAAAATGATGAGACCATGTGTATTTGATGACTCGGTATATGATTTATAGTGGGAGGGGGAGGGGCATCAACTCCAATATATATGTTTTGCAATAAGATTCTAGCTGTTACCTAACATACATATTCTACATCAACAGGTAACTATCTGTCCATAGAATAAATGTCTCCTCTGGGAGGAAGTGCTGTCATAGAGCTTATGCTTTAAATTTCCTCTTACAGTGAAATATAACAGGGTATAATGGAAGAATGTAGTCTTTACACTCTCACCTCATAAAAAGCGTTGTTATCATCCCAGTGGTGGCTCTCTGCATCATGAAAGAGGCTTGTAGCACAAATGTTGATGCAGTAATTTGTAACTTGGACCTGGAGATTGCTGACAAATTCCTGGTATCTCTGGACAGCTGCTAGAAACAAGGGCCTATGGAAAGGAGATGATCAGAAGAGGAGCCACTCGTGAGCAAAGCTGTGATACTACACAGTAATACAGGTGGTTTTCATCAGAACACTGCGGTCAAAATGTCATTGGCAACTGCAAATAAAAATCACCTTAGTAGATGGATTTCATAAGTCCTATGCATCTATTACTATATTGCAATAGGAAAGTAAAAACATATTTACCCGCAGTAACGGCAGAATGCCTGCTTGCGATCAGTTTTATAGTAATATTTAATCGTAATAAGTGTGAAAACTGTAAATAATATATTAATTTTTCCTTTAGTAACATTCTTAAAAACGTACATAAAACATTTGGTGATTTGTATCTAGTAACCTAGGTACTATGGAGGTTATTCAAATAACTGTAATCATCTGCACTTTTTGCCATTTTTTAGGTTGAGTTTCGATTTAACCTTTTCAATTAAAGTGTTGATTTTTTACCACGGCGAAAAACATGTGGATCCCCGAATCCACAAATTTTTGCTTATTTTTAAATTAAATTGCGAGGGTTTCGCCCAGTTTTTAGTCGATTTTCGTCCTTGCTTTATTGGTCCCCCACCCAAAAAAAGTGAAAAGGCATCGGTGAAAAAGTATAAAAAAAAAAAATTCATTTGTTGAATTAGTCCCGTTTATTTCAGCTGTCCAAACGGGACTAATTGAATACCCCAAAATGTATTATCATGTCTATTATGCTGAATGAAGCCTGCATCCATCTATTTTCTCTGGTTCTCCATACAGAAGGTAAAATAAAGCTGCTCTATATTTATAAATTATACCTTCGTAGCATGATTTTTTTTTCTTTTTTTTTTTTCTTTTTATATTTTCATTCTTCTTGTGTATTGTACTGACAAGGAAAAATAATGAAAAAAAATCACAGGCAAAAAATAAAAGATTTCTTTTGAAAAAAAAAAAAAAACACTAGCAAATGTGATACCCGATGTAATGGTATACCTATATACCTTATTATATGGGTATATGTATATGGGTATGTAGAAAATTTGCAACAGTATGCAACGAAGGGTTACCTTATATTTTAAATGGTCCTCAATATAACTTGTACTTGTAGGGCAGAGATGAAAGCTATACATAACTGTGGATTAATGAAAACTGGTGCCAGCTTTCAATCCTCAATGGAACGACAGTATAGTTGTGGTTTGAGCAAATTGCATAGTACTTATAGCTGATCTGCAGCTATCACATTTTTGCACGGAGGTTTCAGTTTATAATGCAGTTTCTGTCCATTTTCCAGTGTTTGGGAGCAACTGGTCGACTGTCATTTGCAATCATCCATTACCAGATTTTCATTCCAACCAGCCAGATCAGGCAGATAATTGCATAGTGTTCGCTCAGCATGAGGATGTTATCACAGAGACACAGAGTCTGGGCCCAGCTTTTCTGTACTGTGTCTGTGTATGCTCACCCCTTCCCAATAGTGTCCTTCCTCTCTAAAGGTGCATACACATGGGCCTTTATTCAGATCTGATCGCAGTACAAATTTGTTTGGAAAATGGGCAAAACCATGTGCACTGCAGGTGCAGATGTAACATGTGCAGAGAGAGTTAGATTTATGTGAGTTATTTTGTTTCTGTGTAGGGTAAATAATGACTGCATTATTTTTACACTGCAATTTAGATTTCAGTTTCAACACACCACACCCAAATTTAACTCTCTCTGCACATGTTACATCTGCCCCACCTGCAGTGCACATGGTTTTGCCCATTTTCCAAACAAATTTGTACTGCAATCAGAAGGGCCATGGTGCGATTTTGGCTATGTGATTTCCCTTCAACTCATCGGAGTGCAGAACCACAGATATTGACTATACACATGGGTCTCGAGTCAGACCTATTCGCAAGGCTAGAAAATTCACAGCCCTAAAGATTATTGATAGACCGTGCATCCCCGTGGTAAGCTATGGGTATGCGTGTGGTCCACTTGCGGATGAAGCCAGAGATGGATAGCTGCAGGCAGGCCCAGCCGTTGGGAAAGAGGGACCCTGACGCCATCAGCGACCCAAACTCCCCATGGCCATCGCAGTGCCATGTAAGTATAGACTTACTCGGTACACAGAGGGAAATCCATTCGATGTGCACAGGGGCGGGGAAATACTCTGGCGGGGCTGCGTTTACCTGATCCCTGGGCTGCAAAATCATCTGTGAAGCGGCATTACAACACACGGTACGGTTATGTACCCTGTTTTCTACTGATATGGACTATATAGTCCATATTGGTAGTTCATATTGGACTGTGTGTATGCCTAGTGTAGTGATTGTAATACTGTACGCAACATTTTTTTGTGTGAATGAGCCCTCCTTAAAAGTTGGTTGTGCTGACCTCTAATTACCATGATACTTACACATTTATGTGGTAATGACGGTCCAATTGATATATATATATTTTTTTACATCTACAGTATTCCCAGGAACCAAGTACATAGCTAAAATTACTTATTCTCCTAATGGGGCCATATGTATTTTCAGTGCAAGTTAGGCGGATGTACAGGATCCAGGCTGTGCTCTGAGGTTTTTTAAAGGGACAGTCATATACAAGGCATGGTTTTGCCTTGTAAATGTCTGCCCCTTTAAAAAAAAAAAAAAAAAACACATTCTGCCGGCATCCCGCATTTTAATACATACGGCCGCAGATTTTGATAGACTCAACTACTGTATTCTGTCATCGCAACTAATTGCTATGCTTTTAATGAGTCACTGTTTTCACTCCTGACTTTGTAAAGAGCACACAATTTTACATAGGGATGAATGGTCCCTATTTCTGCACCACTCACAAAAGCAATAGATGAAGCTCATACAGCTCAGGGTAATGGAGCGTACAGATGCATGAGCTATAAAATATATAGGGCATAGGAACAAGCAGGCATACATACCTCTTACTCATCTGCTCATTATAGTGTGTAAGGTGGTGCAGAATATGGACAGCGGAGGATAGAACAACCAGAGCTGTCTTTACGGGAGCTTTGTCTGGCACCTGCGAGCTCCACTCTTCCAGTCTGGTCAGGACAGAAGTCACTGCTTTGCTAAAGGCTTCTACAAAGCAAGTCCTTATGTTTTGTAGTGAATCATCTCTGCACGCCAATGCCAGGGGGAACAGCCCATCAAACTCTTCTGTGATGTCAAAACAAAACTGGAGGAAAAGAGGTATGTCATGTTAGGATACCTTCAAGACAGCTTGTAGCTGCCTTTTATCTAATATACTATTTAAGTCCAACACTAAAGTTCAGCATAAGGTTACTGTGACACTCAACAACTGTTAACAGTGTACACCAACAACAGAAAGGCATGCTGGGACTTCCAGTCCACACCTGCTACTGCCACACATTTTCACAATTTTCCATTATAATATCATTCAATCATTTTAAACATGATCCATAAAGAAAGGAAAGCCTCATTATCTAAACAGTGTCGATATGGTCTCTGCGGTCACAATACTGGGCATATCCATTTACTTTCAAAACACTTCCTTTATACCCTTTAATACCCCGTTCTCATTGCCACAAAAACCCTGGCAAGCAGTAAATTCCTGGGTCGTGTCTCAGTCTAAACGGGTGTGAGTGAAATTCCCGGGTCTTTTGTCCCGGGAATTGCACCTGTGACTTTTGCAGGGTTATTCCCATGTATTACACGGGTATGCGCCAGTGCGAAAAGGCATGACTCGGGTTTTTCACACAGGACTTGAAAAAAAAGAGCTGATTGTGGAATTAGATCAGGTGACATGATGTCAATTTAATGCTGCAGAGACGAAAGGAGACATGGTGCACTGGAGGGATGAGGAGGTGCTGGAGCAGAAATTACACTATATAGCAAAATATTAGAAGCAGCATCAAGCATTTATTTGCTGTATGAAACAACAAAATAGTGCAATAAACCAGAAACACCAGTCTACTCAGTAGTAACTCGTCGGCCCTGATTAAAGCAATGCACAAAAACATTTCCCCTTTAACAGACATCATCTTGGCCAGCCAACCAAAGCTGCTCTTTAGATTCCTCACACTTGTGGCAGGGCAGACCCAGAAAGCTCCCAATTTTGGATTTACTGCAGGTATGTGCACTCCCAATACCGGCGGTATCAAGTAAAAAAAAAAAGAGTGGCCCCTGAAAAATAATAAAAACATTATATTCCCTTTTCTGTAGGTGTGTCCCACTGGGGTCTTCCCCACATCCTTACACTGGAAAGGGACTACTTGGAATTCCAGGGGCTGCTGGGAGATGTAGGCCTTCTAGTGGCTGGTCTCAGGGAGGGGTGGGGTAGACACTGCACATATAAGGGGTTACACACAAACACACTTACAAACACTAAATACTCACCAGTGCTGCAGAACACCCAACGCTGGATGCAGAAGTCAATATAGACTTCTAATAGAAACTACCAACTTTTAATTAATCCTTTGCAAACGGGAGTTTGCATCGAGGGCCTGGTGATTTTTTATAAAATTACTGTGTCCAATTTTTTGTCCACTAATTGAATTCTAAAACCTACTGGCTGCATGAATTTCCCACCTGCAACTATATCTCCTGTAACTCCCTTGCTGTCAAACCAAACTAACCCTTGCTTTCTCTCTATGGGCCAGATGTATCAAGCCTCCACCGCTCCTTACCTCTCTTCACTGATCTCTAACCACACTCCCTCCCGTCCTCTTCGCTCCACCGCTGCCCACCGACTGACCTCTCAACTAATCACCTCCTCCCACTCCAGTGTCCAAGACTTCTCTCGCGCTGCCCCCGTGCACTGGAACAACCTCCCGCCACCCATCAGGCTTTCTGATTCCCTTACCTCCTTCAAGCGCTCCCTCAAAACCCACTTCTTTCGACTAGCCTATCCCTCCTCCTCCTAACCTCTTTTGATCCTCCTATCTTGCCCCCGTTTCCATCCATTCCTACTTATCCTATTGTTTTTCGTTTGTCCACTCACCTTTCTTTAGTATGTTAACTCTTATGAGTAGGGCCCCCCTTCCTCACGTACTGACACTACCTCTTTACCTCACCAGTGCTCCTGTCCTGTTCTTCCCTTCCTCTACTTCATCTTCAGTCTCCTCGACAACTTCGACACCTACTTCAGAACTGATGCTGATTTTAGTTCTACCAGCTATACCCCTATATGCTGCATTTTATCAACACACCCTGTACGTTACCTTGTAATTCGTTTTTTATTTGCTATGTACGGCGCTGCGGACACTTTGTGGCGCCTTATAAATAAACGTACTACTACTACTAGAGTTATTTTTAAAACCCAGTCTGTAACATGGCAGGTAGGAGCTGACTGGCGGGTGGTTTATCACTCTCTATGTCTGGGGTAGCCAACCCTAGTCCTCGAGAGCTACCAACAGTGCATGTTTTGCAGGTCTCCTCACAGAAGCACAAGTGAGCTAATTAGCTCCATCTGTGGACATTTTAAAATGTGTCAGTGATTAATGAGTGCAGCTGTGCAGCAGCTAGGTTGTCTGGAAAATGTGCACTGTTGGTAGCTCTCGAGGGCTAGGGTTGGCTACCACTGCTCTATGTTATCACTTTTTAAAGCTTGATACATCTGGCCCAATATCCTTTGTCACCCTTGCCGCGGTCTCACTTCTCCCCTCACCCTGATTTCATCCTCATCCTATCCTGTGGTAAAGAAATTGAGAGATCTGCGTATAACAGCAGCAGCTAAAGGACAGCAAGTCAATCATCAGCTACACTGTGTGTCTGCCAGCTTCTAATAATTGGCCCAACTGCACCCAATGTCATTGGGCCTAACAGCTGCAGTAGGCTGTTGTGCAGGGGTGTGTGTGTGCGGTTAGGGTCAACCCTGTATTCTACTGCAGCAGTGATAAGGAATCCTGACCACCCGTACCTGCCCCAATGCAGTGAAATCTTAAATTCTCTTTAAATTTGCATATTTTGTGGTTCAGAAATGGTCTATATTGCCTCTTTTAATGCTACACAATATTTATAATTTTATCATTTGCATTTTGCTGTTCAGTTTATGGTAAAATAAATAAAAGTTTGGATGCTAGAATCAATTAAACCAATATCATTACTTTGGTAATGTTTTGGCACTTGCCTTAGCAACTTTTTTCGACCTTTGTTTTTCTGAAAGGTCTCCGTAATGCTCATATGATTCCACAATGTTGATCAGGCTCATTCGGGACCCTGCGGTGGCTGAGAACTCCCCACTGTCTCGCTGAAGAATATAAGTGGTCACAGCTTCCATTTCACCAGTTAGACCAGGAAGCAGAACGTGTGACAAGTCTTTCAAGTGGTTCCTCCATTTAAATTTTAAGGTAGGCTATAACATAAGGTACACATTAGTAAAATGTAACAATTACTATACATAGGGGGTAATTCAATCTTTGACGATATTTCCCCAGGCAGAAACATTGTCCATTTTTTGACAAGAATAGGTTGAATTTATTCACCTGACTTTCAGAAACAGTTGGGTAGTCTGTGCATCTGCAAAAACGGCTGCAGATAGTTGAAATTACCATTGAATTTGACAATCACGCAGCCATTTTCGACAATGCAGATTCAACTTTTAACAAAGTCGAATCAACATAGGCAGTTCCGTCCCCTTTTTGCCAGGATTAAAGAGAAACAACTTATATTACCACTTGGCGGAAATATTGTCCGAGATAAAATACACCCCATAAAGAGAAATCATGGGCCAAATGTAATAGGTTGAGAGTTTCAGAAAGTGAGAGATTTGGGGAGAGTTTTCCCGTTTTTTTTAAAGCAGCAATCAATTACAATGCAAAACCAGGTTGATTTTGCCATGTAATTGATTGCTGCTTTAAAAAAAATGGGACAACTCTCCCAAAATCTCTCACTTTCTGAAACTCTCAACCTATTACATTTTGTGACCTGCACCAGTATTTAAAAGAACACAACATATTAATTAACAGTGAAATCAGAGAGCATAAGGGTCTGATTCTGAATTGGGACAAAGAGTATAAAAGGAGTAACTATGAACCTGGAACCATGTTTCACTGCAAGGGATGCAAATGCGAGGGGACGCGGATTACTTAACATGTATTCCGCGTGCGCTCGCCACACTTCGGGCTCGTATTCCGCATCCGCTGGCCGCACTTCGGGCTCGGTGGATCGCTGCGCTCGCCACACAATATAAAGTAAACTCCACACCGACGTGAATAGTGGGGGGTATAAAAAGGTTGGAGGACGCGTACCGCCGACCCTCGCGGGCTCGCTGCGCTCGCCACGCTTTGGGTTGACATTGATCGTGGCGTGGCGTTAACAATGGGGGGGCATTTCACATAGTAATTACCCATCAGGGTGGGTATACAATTAAAAATGGGGTCTGGGGGGCATTTAACATTGGTTCCAATGTTAAATCGGGTCTCAGGGACCATTTAACATCGGATCCAATGTAAAAATCGGGTCGATGCGATGCGACCGATTTTTCCGACCCGATGTCAAAATCGGGCGCCCCGATATTACACAAGTACCGCAGGGGCAGTATATGAGCCCAGACTATTTCTCTTTAAAATATTTGATAACAATAAGAATAGTAATTTTATTTATATAGCTCTCTTCTCCAACAGGACTCAATGCGATTAACAGATTGAAGAAATAGAATACAGTACAGGAACAATGAAGTACAGAAAAGCTTTTCATAAACAATACTTAAGGGAATTATGGAAATACTTGAGTAAACAGGAATGTCTTGAGTCTGTTTTTGAAGTATTCTAGAGTGGGGGCTCTCGACCTGTGCGGGGAAACAAGTCAGATAGAGTCTGAGCCGCAAGACTAAAAGCTCTACCTACAGATGAATTACGGGAGATTCTAGACACTGCTAAAAGTCCTTCACCTACAGAACGCAGTAAGCCTGTGGGACAGTATTGAACCAGAAGCTGTTTCAGGTACCTTGGGCCTTGGTCATATAGGACTTTGAAACTCATTAAGTTAAGCTTGAAGATGATTCGTCATTTTATAGGCAGCCAGTGAAGGGAGTAGAGAATGGGAGTTGGCAGCTGTGTTTTGTACCAGCTGTAATCGGTGCAATTATTTTGCTGCAAAACCAAGGTAGAGGGCATTGCAGTAATCTAATCGAGATTATACAAATGCATGTAGGAATTTGGCAGATCTTCAGAGGGAAGTGTTTTGTGGGGTACACACAAGGACGTTATGGCCCAAAACAAGTCAATTTAGATACAATCTCGACCGATTGTATGTAAATTGGACATGTTTTGGGCCATTTCGCTGTCCTTTTGATGCGATCCCGATCCGATGCGCTGCCCCGCGGGTCGGTCGGTCTTTTCTGAGCTCCTACCTGCTGCAGGTAGGATCTCAGAACCGACCATTGCAGTGGGAGGGGGTCGTGATCGGATTGCGATCACATCAGCGGCATTTACGCAGCATGTCGGCGGCGCCGTCAGCTCGTGGGCGGGTCGTGCGTTCCTGTGTCGACCCGCTCACAAGCACCATCGTCCTGGTGTGTACCGGGCATTTGATTCTAGCTATGGTCCTCAGATGAAAGAATGAGGATTTGGTTGTGGCTGATATCTGGTGATTAAGTGTCAAGCCACCATCCAGCACAACAGCAAGATTCCTCACATGATCAGAGGTTTGTAATTCTGTACCCTCAAGTGTCAGTCCAGTTATATGGCTATGCTGTGGTCTTGTTCTTTGATGCTGAGGCCCTGTCATAAGGACATCTGTTTTATCAGGATTCAAACTCAGCCAACTGGCACTCATCCACTCCTGGAGTTCAGCTAGACAGCCATTTAGGATTGTTATTTGGTTCTCAGCAAAATACGGCCAGTGGCAGCATTACATGGTGGATAGTATAGAAACTTGTGGGATACCACATGGCAGTGGCACTGATGAAGATGAGTATACTCCAGATGATACTCTCTGTGACCTGCCAGTGAGAAATGATTTGAACCAGCTTAGTACTGTCGCATCCAGTCCACAGTAATTTTTCATGTGCTCAATCAGAAGCCCATGGTCCACAGTATCGAATGCAGCAGAGAGATACAGAAGAATTAAGATTGAACAGTCACCTCTGTGTCTTGCCATCAGAAGATCATTTAGCACATATACCAGGGCTGTTTCAGTGCTATGTCTTCTACTGAATCCTGATTGGAATGGATCATACATATCATGAGTTGTCTGGTGGGTTTCCACTTGATTTGCAACCACTTTCTCAATAACCTTTCCTAGAAAAGGAAGGTTTGATACCGGTGTATACTGGGTCTTGCGGTCGGGATCGACATTTTTAAGAAGAGATCTAACCAGATCTAACAATTGCTTCCCTCCAAATTACAGCCATAATGGAGGATATTTTATCTGAAACAAATTTTGCAATCTCAATACATCTTGCCTGACAGTGTTTCCTCCGGCTACAGGCATGCTTTTTTTCAAAGCATTTCAACTATGAGGAAAAGTTGTCCAACTGGACAAGCTGTGTTTTTAGTGGCTTAGCAGTATCCTATACAGATTTTGGGTAAGTCAGGCAGTTTTAGTTAAAAATAAGTGCAATACTTATGCTCCTTCTAGATTTGTAATCCACCTTTCAGGCAGCGAGTAGCAGAAAATTGTTGATATATGGCCGGGATCGTGACAATCCACGGCCATTATCGGCAGAATGGGCCCAACATCTTTTAAAGTCAGGCTGGTTCTGCTGCGATGTGTCTTCAATGCCGGTAAAGACTGCATTAAATAGGGCCCGCTGCTATTTCCCTCATCGGAAATAGCGGTGGAGGACTGCACACCCCCCCCCTAAGACTGCTTCTTTACATTTTGCAATGTAAAGTAAAAGTGTAAGGGCCCTGAATAAAAATAGCTTTATCTACAGAAAGACAACAGAAAATATGAATCATTATTTATAGACAATCTTAACATCAATTGTTGAAGATAAAGAGAAAGTGTTTCTACTTTGGATATTTGACATATTTCCAAGTACGATGAGCTCCATGCTCTGGTACAAAGTATAATAAAGAACACAAAAGCGCAACACTAAAGTAACCAAAGTTATTTAAGTTTTGTAATATTTGCATATACTGTTTTAAAATAAAACTTACCAGAATCATTTAACATACAGCTTTTTTCTTATACTGTACATCTTTGCTACAGTCACACCAAATATCCCCTTGTGGCACACCAGGTTGTGTGAGACTCTTCAGTGAAATTTTTGGCTCATTGTTTTCAGAAAATGCAACACAATTTGACCAGGACACACTGATTAATTTGATATATGAGACATCTGTGTGTGACAAAAGGGGATGTATTCACTGTGTGCTGTGTGCTGATAGTCGGAAATATCGGCACACCCCAATAAAGTTTTTTGTCTGCATTGTCACCCATGCAGATTCAACTTTTTTTAAAAGTCGAATGTGCATTGTCGAAAATGGACGCTAAATTGACGATTCTGCGGCCATTTTCGGCAATCCGCACGCTTTCAGACCATCAGAACATTTTCAACAGTCGGATTAGACTGTCTGAATATTTCCGACAGTTGAATAGATTGAATAAGTCGAATGAAAATTTGGTCTGTTCTTGTTGAAAGGTGCAGATATGTCCGACTGTACCAATATTTCAGACTCAATCCCACATAATATACAAGTGTCATATATCAAATTAGTCAGCAAGGTCTCTTTTGAATCTTAGGTGTAATTGCTTTTGGTCTAAGGTGTTTTGGGCAAAAAAAAGCATTCCCAGCATTAGAATATTGTGGCGTATTGAGGTTAGAGGTATGAGGACACATCTGTAAACCTAAAATGGAAATTCATACATTACCATTTCCTTCATCAGCAAGGAACTTTCATCTAATATACAGCTTTCATTAGTCTTCCCGTCACAGCAATCCTTCTTCACATTTCCTACAGATACATAAAAGCATAGTACAGGTCAAATCTTGGACATTACAGCACAAGATGTGATCGATTGAAAAGAAAAGCACCATGTTTATTTCCACACAATGGGAATGTTCTAGGGCCTACTGTGAGAAGCAAAGGAGGTGTGACCAGTGCTGAGTGGGTGGGACTGGTGTCATATTGGGATGTACCCCATTTCCTCCTCAGAAAGGAGTTTACAACTGCTATGAAAATAATATTTAATATGTCATGTTTGTAATCTGTAGCTGGTGATGCATACAAAGTTGTTTATAGCTAAATATTTTTTCCATATCACTAGACTGGCATCAGCAGGTGTGTTGTATGTTTAATATATCCATATAGGAAAAAATATTAACAACAAAAAAAAAATGTTGCTTTCAAACCAATAAATTTCATCCATCTTGTTGAACACATGATCAAGAAAACAAAATACTTTTACAATAAATGTTGACAGTAGAAAATGAACATTCCACTTTTCCCCCCCAAAAAACTCCTATGTGGACAATAAGTAAATTTTAGCTTGCGAAAATCAGGATAAACTTTCCATAAGTGTTAACAAAAAAAAAAAGGAGGAAGGCGAATAAACAAACATTTTGAAGGGAC
This sequence comes from Crinia signifera, assembly GCF_055691185.1. NCBI lineage: Eukaryota > Metazoa > Chordata > Amphibia > Anura > Myobatrachidae > Crinia > Crinia signifera. The sequence continues at coordinate 411,011,150 of NC_139217.1, read as the reverse complement.
AATTGTCCTCTTTTATTTCATATCTGTGTCTTTATCCGGTTGCATGTATGCAACTTTACCATTACTAGCCCTCCCCTGAATTGCTCAATTGCATCTGACATCACTAGAGAATAATAATAAATAAATAGCATTATGATTATATAATAATAAGAAGAAGGCAGCATGGATGGTGTAATGGTTAGCATTACTGACTTCACAACACTGAGGCCATGAGTTCCCATCACGGCCCTAATTGTGTGGAGTTTGTATATTCTCCCCGTTTTTGTGTGGGTTTCTTCCGGGTACTCCAGTTTCCTCCCACAAATACTGTATACTAGTAGGTAAATTGACATCCAACAAAATTAACACGTGTGTGAGTGCATATGTCGTGGTAGGGAAAATTGATTGTAAGCTCCACTGCGCGAGGGACAAACATGAATGCCCAAAGTTCTTTGTAAAGGAATATGTGTGCGCTAAATATAATTGGTAATAAATAAATACTAAGTAATTAAATAGACAAAGATATAAATACAATACCAATACTTAAGTGGACCAAAAATAATATACAATTTATCATGATCAGATCATCAAGCTTTATCATATACTACAGTATATGGCTATATTGGGTTTCAGGATACAATTCTCAATCTTCAGTCACCTTTATTTCTAAAAATAAATGGCATGGGATTTGGAGATGATGTGTATATTCCAGCAGAGTTCTGATCACACCTACTATAGCCGCTTGCACAAATAGAAAACTTCTAATCCCTTATCAAATCCTTAGTGGAAATTTAAGATGCTGGCAGGCAAGAAGTACCTGGATTTTTATCTTTTCAAGCAGAATGAGATTATTCTCAAAATGCATTTGTAGGACAAAGATACAGAGACCTTTCTGTTTTACAATGTGAAAGTAGCAATGACACTTTTTTTCCCCCTTTTTCTTATCATTAGAGGTTATCTCTTGGGAAGCAATTGCCTTCTTAACAGGTTCTTTTAATCCAACCTCAGAAGAGACCTTTATTAAGTTTTTAAAGAACAGCGAAAGCTCTAAACAGGCAATATGACTGCCGTGATGTTATATTCTCTATTCATTTGTGATGACTTTTTACAATAAGAAAATGTTACCACTGATAAAAGGGCAAAAAGAGCAAGGCTTCCTCTGCCTAGCCCATGGTATCTCTCGGAAAAATCCTTCTATTATATCACAATTTCTTTCACTTAAAAAAAAAAAAAAAATGATTAGGAAAAACAGGTTCTACTTAAATCACCCTGCCTACATATTGCACCTGAAGTGATGATAACAGGTACAGACAAAGGTGACAATATATCTTTAACAGATATCATAAAGAAAATACAGTTCTTCAGATTGCTTTGAACATTTTAATTTTCATCATATTTTTTTCCCCTAAATTCTATTATTTACCTCAATAGATAACACTAAGATTTACAGGGGTATTCAATGCGGTTGGTGAGGGTTTGTTTATGGCGAGGATGACTTGTTTCTGGCCAGGATTTACGAAAACAAGCCATCCTAGCTGTTTAACCCCCTCACCGGCCGCTCGCCCTATTCTATGTTCCAGGGGAATCCCCGCCGCCGGAGGACAGCGAGGTTTGTGGCTAATGCAGCAAGCCTGTTGCATATAGCCACGAGCCTTGCCATTTTTGAAATAGCGAGGTGGAAACGGCGAGTGCAGGGGGTGAGTTGTAAACTGAGGGCGGGCTATGTTTGCGAAAAATAGGCACTGCTCACCGCCATAACTTGCAAAATCAGCATTGAGTATACCCCTTTATATCTAAAATATAAAACTAAGAGGAGCATAAACAACTGAGTTAATAAGAATGTTTTTTTAAGTATATTTTTATTTCAACATTATTTTATACTGGTTGTATATAGAGAATCAACAAAATACAATCATGACACAAAGCGATTTGCCCAAGAGTATTCAGAACAAGGTTGGCCAAACCGGTCCTTGAGATCTCATGTTTTCCAGACCACCTGTGGATCTGTCAAATGTGTCAGTTAGTATTGAACGTAGCACATATTTGAAAATATGACAGTTCGTGATGACAACAGTGTGCACCAGCTAGGTGGTCTGGAAAATTTGAACTGCTAGTAGACCTTTAGAATTGGTTAAGCCATCCCTTTTTAAGAAGCTTAGACAAACCGTAATACCAGATTGTTATGTTCTACCTGTTCACAAACAAATAGTACATTATTTTTTTTGCCAGGTCCGAAGGTAATGTCATATAAAATTTCAATGATACAAGGTATGAATATAGCAATAGAGAAGGGGTTAACAAACTATGGCTAACAGGCAAACATAGTCTAGCCTCCGATAAAATTAGCCCCTGACTAGGTTTCCTCCAGTACTCTGCAGTAGTGGGCTGGAATATTGATAAATAAGGGGGTCTGTTGGAAAGTATTGTTATGAATTGAGCACAAGCACTGGATCAGATAAAGTCTTTCTCTTTCAAAACTCATGTCGACTTTAGCCATATCGACCTATTTCAGGTGTCTACCTAAGCCCTGTCAACCTTTAGTGGTCATCCTAATGTATGTCGGCCTTCAATGATTCGACCCTATGACCCATACCCCTATAAAACAACGTATATGCATTTTCACCAAGTCGGTCTTCCAAAACTTCTCATGAGAGTCTGAGGGGCCAATGCAAAAGAAAAGTATAGAGGGTAGAAATTAGTCCTTTAGTAGATGTCCCATTAAGAGCTAAACCCTCTGTAATATTGAAAGACCCATGATTACGTTGTGATGCTATCTTATAGTAAAAATGCCAGATTTGTAAATATTAAGGAAATTTATGGGGAAAATTAACATTTAATTTGGATATCTGAAAATGTAGGAAACGAGTTCTGCGTAATATCGTTTAGTAAACAAATTTTACTGTTCTGCTTGTTGACAAAAGCAGCTGAGTGATATCCTGGCCAAAAATTGCGGGTCCTCGAAGTGGAACTAGAGGACTAGGGTGTGGGGTGATGTAATATTTGCAGTTAGCTACATCTTAAATATCCAGAGCAGGGCCGCCACTCGAAATACTGAGGCCCGGGACTGACCTACAGCGGCACAGGGCCATACCTCTGAAAACACCCCTGCCCACCCCCGCCTGCCAGCACCCTGCCTCCCCATTACTTGCCATCATGTTGCAGCCGCGTCCTCCGGCTCCTTCAGTCTCCACAGTCCGAGCGCATACAGCAGCCTGCAGAGCGCCGAGACCCTATGTGTCCTAGGCTCGGTGCTCTGCAGGCTGAACTGTGTATTGTGCGTGCCTGGCCGCCGGGTGAGGGACGCTGGGTGCGGGTGCGCAGGGGGAGATAGGGCTGCCTGCCTGGTGAGGAACGCTGGTTGCGGGGGTAGGGGGGCTGTAAGCAGCTGCCCGGGCCCCTCCAGAGGCCGGGGCCCGGGACAGCTGTACTCAGGGCACCCACCTGTCGGCGGCCCTGATCCAGAGTATGTGATATTACAGGGTGATGCAGGACAGCCCTAGCAGTGGCCGATCTAGGGTGCCAGAGTAGCGAAGATATGGAATGCAATTTAAGGGCGTTGGTTTCCAAAGTGACCCACACTCACTCAGATGTGGGTCCATTCCATAGTATGCAATGTGCTAATCTAGCATCAAAATAAATAGTGCTTAAAATTCAGGACCCCCAGGCCTACAAGCTACATTTTATATATAAAACTAGAGGTTATATTTTATATGTACCCAAAAACTTAACTAGATACTGATAATAATGTGTCTTAAGAATTTTGTGAATTAGAAAGTGATTGTAACCTTTTTATCCTGCACCTATAACAATTTCAGTACAGATTACAAAACACTAAATGGTGAGTTTTGATAGATGTAATACTAAGATTTTGTTATTGACCATTAATTGCTGGGAGGCAAATTGGAACAAATATTATGTGGCCCTCTGTTCAAAGTCAGTTTCTTAACATGGCACTCCAAAACAAATTTTTTTGGACGTCCCTACTCTAGAAATTACCATAGTCTGAGACGGGAAGCTATTAGAATGAACTTAGGTCTACAGTCATTAGGTCGACCCCACTAGGTCGACTGGCATGAAGGTCGACCTGACTTAAGGTCGACATGGGCCAAGGTCGACATGACAAGGTCGAATTTGCATAAAGGTCGACATGAGGAAGGTCGACTGGTAATAAGGTCGACATGGGTTTTTCACTGTTTTTTTGAGCCGACATGTGCCGACAGGCGGTATTTCATGCCCTACCATCCCACTGGTGGGAGAATAAAATAGTGTGCCGAGCGCAGCGAGGCACCGTGCCCGAAGCATTGCGAGCGAAGCGAGGGTCCGATTCTCATTGCCAACTGTGTCCATGTCGACTGTGTCGACATTCGGACCAAAAAACAGTGAAAAACCCATGTCGACCTTATGACCAGTCGACCTTCCTCATGTCGACCTTTATGCAAATTCGACCTTAAGTCATGTCGACATTGGCCCATGTCGACCTTAAGTCAGGTCGACCTTCCTGCCAGTCGACCTAGTGGGGTCGACCTAATGACTGTAGACCTAAGTTCATTCTGACAGATGTCCCGATTCCGTCTGAGACTATTACAATATTCAGCTGCTCTTAAAGGACTATTACTGGAATGGGGCAACCATGCTGTACTTTGCTGGGTTCACCAAATAATACACACCAAGCCTACTGTGATTAATACTGTATGGAACACAGCAGAACTGTGTAATATGTGTATTGTAGAGGTAAATCTAAATGAAGACTCTGTAATAAACACTATATAGCACATCTGTCAAAAATAAAAAAATCTGTGAAATGTGAAACAATTTCAAGAAAATTCTAAATATTAGATAGGTGTATATTTACTGTAATATAGCTTTAAATCAAAATTCAGTCTCTTTTTTCATACTTGTACTACAGTGTTATTTTATTTATTTTAAAATCTGGTGCTGGATCCAAGATGATGCCATTCTGCCACTGTACAATGCTAACACCATTGTCTTTAACTATATGTTCTTCTATTTCAGTTGTAAACTGCACTGCTTTCATTTGTATTGGACTAATACTTCAAATAAAGTTTTTTTTTTAAATGCAGTCGCTATAGTAACACAATAAAATGCATAAACTGAAACAGAAAACAGCAAGGAGACTCAAGGAGCGGATTAAAGAAAGTAATGGTAAGAGATATACTAATGAATATCTCTGTATCGGCTTAAACCTTTTGCTGGTGCTGTAAATAGGACTTACTATTTCTGAAAAGGTACTATGGGCCTGATTCAGACCCTATTGCAGGGCTACAGATTATCAAATGACTTCCCATGGTTCGTAGTGCCTTTACCTGATCGATGGGCTCCAAAAATTCGAAGCCCAGGGAACAGGTCTGAATCAGAAGACATTATAAGTGGTTAAATTGGTCCGGAACTGGGCAGAACTGCATTCCACCAGTTGTATCTGGAATGAAACAAATTAATCTCCACCACAGTATTACAATTAGTCGCCAACCAGACAGTAGCTGCCAAAAGGCAATCATAGAGTGCTCATCATCATCCCATGTATGACTGCACAACCCAGTTTAAGATGCCATTGTCATTCTGTGGGCAGCAGCGACATAGTCAGTTGGATAGCCTATCCTGCCTCCCTCTTCTATGATGGGACAGCAAAGGAGACACAGTGGCACCATGAAGCAATGTATGACCTGTGGAGGTGTGAAGAGGAGGACTGCCCCCCTCCCCCATGGGAAGAGCAGACACAAGGACAAACTTTCATGACTACATAATTCAAGTAAAGTTAGTAATTTGTAAAAATGGTGAAGTGCGGTGGGGACTGCAGCTTACAAATTAATTAGTAAATAGTTAAAAAGTGAGGGCAGCATTGACTTGGGCAAATCAGAAAAAAATATACAAAAGAGGGAGGGGGTGTCAGGTAAGGATTCAGTATTGGATTTATCATACACATCTATCATACAATCGGAAACCTGATTAATATTGTTTTGAATACTTGACCAGTATAAATCTGCTGAAAACGTAACACTTATATTTACATTCAAAGTGACATCATTACTTTAGTTTAGATACTACTTTTATACCTTACCTTGTACATTTCCCTTTATTTCTGGATAACAGGAAAGAAACAGGATTTCTGAAGTTGCGGTTTCTACCTCTTCTTCAAGCCACAAAAAAAGCTTGACGAATTTGGACAAGGATTTCAGCTGATTCAGCTGTAAGGGTCCATCACTGCCCTTCCTCTGATGATTCTCAGGATTCATCGCTAAAATAAAATGTAGAAAAGCATAAAAATAAAATAAAAACAGTTTTATATAAACTACTACTGTTTAAAGACAACACCTCGGGCATTGTAGTCTACAAGAGTGAACCGTTATTAATGAGTACACACAGTCAAATCAACATCACTAATTCTAAGTGGGTAATTCGTTTTTAAAGGTTATACACGTGACTCATAGGCGAATCTAGGGGGTGGTCCGGGGGTGCACAGGACCACCCATTAGCCCATTTTGTAGCTGAGGGATGGGGCTTTCCAACGAGCCCAGCCCCGTGTCTCTAGCCCCCTGGGAACCGGAGATACGGACAGGCAAAGCTGGAACGGTTTCCCTATAGGATAACATGGGACCCGCTAATTCCGACCCCCACCCAGTTCAACGGCTGCCAGTTCCCCCTTCGGCATCACTGAAGCTCGAGGTTGATCTCAGTCGAACCCAAATCGCTGGGCTTTCAATCTGATACCAGGCTGGATCCATGTGGGTTAATTGGTTCCAGGGATATTGAGGTTAAACCATTTTTTTTTCTCATTTCTTACATGTAATTTCATGACTGTTTATGTTCTTTGAGGGCAGATTTCTCTGGAACCAAACAGCCCAGTTTCATGGCACCAAAATCATTCGAAGCCAACTCAATAGTTCGTCAATATGATACTGGTCTCATGTAAATGGGTCAGTTGGTTCCGAAGATATAGCTGGTTGGTTAAAGGAGGTAGGGAGAGGGGAGTGGTTGTCTCTCCCCCTCACACCAGAAAATGCAGGCTGGTGTATAAGAGGTCAGCCTGGGAATGTCCCTGCATGATCCTGGGACCAGGGCCGGATTTGTGCCTAGGCCCGTGAGGCCTAGGCCCGTGAGGTGCCGCCTCAGGGCGGCACCAATTAAGGGCGGCAAGCAGGCTGAAATTCTGTTAAATAGCAGCATGGCAGAGCGGGTGGGCAGAGCGAGTGACAAGCGCCGCCGCAGACATGAATTATCATATGTCGGCGGCAGCGCCGCTCGTCACCCGCCACTGCCCACCCACTCTGCCATGCACATTACATCACCACTTAGTGGCTGGGTCCGACGGTCCCCCGGCGCGTCCGGAAATGGTTCAGGCTCACTGCTGCCAGCTCCCGCCCATTGGCTACTCTACACACACATTCTATTCGCTGCTGTGTATCCAGCAGCTGAGCGGAGTGCAGATCCTCCCTGCACTCAGTCAGTCACAGTGTGTGAGCCGGAGAGAGACTGACGGAGACACTGTGCTAATCACTGTACTAATAAGTGCCTCCCTCCCTCCGGGTTCTCGTATAGTGAGCAGTCCAGAGTGCTTAAAAAATATTAAGGTGGGCTACAGTTAAATTTTAATGAAATATATAAATAACAATGTATATACATATATGATTACATTAAAATAGGGGGGGGGGGGCACAAAAAAAGTTGTGCCTAGGGGTGGCCTGACCCCAAAATTCGCCCCTGCCTGGGACCATATTCCCGGGTAAATCCCTGCATTTTCTGTTGTGAAAGGGGTATTATTTCAAACAGCCGTGACCGGCAGTGCTCTGAATACAGCCGGGCAGCCCCCTGCTCTCTGCCCAGCTGTCAATGACTGTCACCCCTGCAGCTTCCACTCCAATTCTTCTCCCCGCTTTCACCTCAGCCTGCCCCCCCCCCTTTAATTATGTGGTGCCGGCGCCCGGCGTGCTCCCCCGACATCATGCACAACAACAGAGCGCACAATATTTCAAATGTCCACTCGGCTAGAGGGGACACCAGGAGGGGAGTGGGAGCGTGCTCTGCGCTGCGCTCTGCTCCTCTCCCCATAGAAGCAGCTGCACCGCTCTCCATCTCTCCCTGCAGCAGCAGCGAAGGCTCATATAAAAATTTACAGTAAGTGGCACTTTTGGGGGCATTGCTTAAGGGACCCTACAAGTGGCGGTATTTGGGGGCATTATGCATAATGTGTGGCTTAATGTGTAAGGGGCATTTCGGTGTGCAGCATCATGTGTAAGCGGCATTATGTGTGCAGCATCATGTGTAAGGGACATTATGTGTGCAGCATCGTGTGTAATGGGTACTATTGTGCGCGGCATCATGTGTAATGGGTACTATGGTGTGCGGCATCATGTGTAATGGGTACTATGGTGTGCGGCATCATGTGTAATGGGTACTATGGTGCCATCAAGCAAGAACCCCCTAGCAATGAGCACGTAAGTAAGCAGCACTTATGTAGCAAATATGTAATGGGCATTACGGTTTGTTATATAGTATGTAATGGGCATCATGATGTGTGGCACAATGTGTAATGGGCATTATGGTGTGTGGCCTTATGTGTAATTGTCATTACGGCATGTGGCTTTATGTGTAAAGGGTATTACGGAGTTTGCTAAAAAGTTTAATGGGCATTACTGTGTATGGTCTATAGTGTAATACCACACCCCTTTTTGTGATGCCACGCCTCCTTCCCATGAGACCACGCCCCCTTTTTGCCGCGCGGCTACGCCGCGCAAAGGTCCCCCTTCTTTTATGTCTAAATCTGGGACCACCCATTACCATAATTCTAGATTCGCCTATGACGTGACTCCCAAACTGAGCACTGTGGCAGCACACTACCAGTGGTGTACGGACAACATGATCTGGTCTTGAATCTATAGATTTAGGCTGGGATCCAGATAGTTATGTTATCGGTCCTACAGTACCACATAATTATAATGTGTGCTATACTCAGTGCAGTGCTTCCACAACTAAGTTGTACTGATAAATCTCTTGTGCACAGAGGCATTGATTGCTCACACTTTATTATTATTATTTGTATGGCCCCACAAGGGGTTTACAGCACCTTGCAAAGTACATCAGCAGTCATAATACTAAGCTTGTGAGCAGGGCCCTCCTACCATTATGACTTTCTGTAACTACCCAGTTTGTTTTATCACTTATTTTCCAACTGTAAAGGTGTTTACACACGGTGCAATATGGTCGCTGCGCAATTCTGGCTTAATATCTCTCAGCAATATATTGCTCAGTGTATCGTTTTCATTAGCGACCAGTGATTTTGGCTGAAAAGTGCAAGCTATACTGTCTCATTCTGTCTCTGTCTCATTTTGACTAGAAATCACTGGTGCACAGTGGATTGTGCACCAGCGACCAGCAATTTTTAGCCATAAATCACCGGAGCATGCTCCTACGAACAGCGACCATTAAGGGCTGGCTGCAGGAGCGCGCTCCTACAGATTTTTCTCCTACAACACAAAAAACACATTGGCGATATGGTCACTCAGCTACCATTTAGTCAGCGATAATGGCGTAAATTGCCCTGTGTGTATACCCTGTAAAGCACAACTGAACTGTAAATAAAATAATTTCCAAACAAATGGTGTTCTCCAGCACACCAATGGGTCTCAGTAAGAGGACTTAAACTCTATGGGGATTATTCAATAAGGTGCCCTTATTTTTGACGAATAGAAAAAAATAAATTTCTCTTTCATTTTTAGGTCAAATCTAGATTTGACCTATTCAAATAAAGTGCGATCCGCATGTTTTTGACAAAATTGCAGGCAGTTTAGGTCTGTTTTTTAGTCGCTTTTTGCTGATGCCAATTCAACAGAACATAAAAAATGAATCGGTATTACCGAATAAGGCATAAAAGCTAAATTAAATACTAAAGTCCATTTTTTTTCAGGTGAACAAAAAAAAACAGGCTATATAGTAATAGAAAATTCAGATAACTTAATTACTAGAGACAGGATTATATGCATTTGCATAATTTGCCCATTCTCACTCGTTATTGCATATTTTACCTAAAATCTAGTGATGGTGCATATTTTAGGCCCCACCGCCTTTCCACCCGCGAGTCACAGCACTGCTTTCCCTGCTGCTGCTGGCCAGGTAGTGGTAGAGTGTGTAGACTGTGGCAGTATGTGCGCAGTGTGGGGAACCTTGGATATACGCTATGTCTGACACTGCTCTAGACTGCCAATCCATGTTGATAAAAGTCAGTTCGGGGCGGATGCCATTACGAAGCTCCTGAACCTTTGCCTGCCCCTGGCCTGGGACATTACACCAAGAGACAGACTTCTGCAGCAGAGGAGGCAGGCAGAAGGGTTGTGACAACACGCGGCGCGGAGGAAAGGCTGTGTCACAGTGAGCATGCGGCGCAGGGAGGAAGCCTTCCACTGCGCTGCCGTCACATGCTATGCTGACATTTGATCAATCAGCGCTGGAGATGAGGGTCTGTGTACGGCGCTGGAGATGAGGGTCCGTGTAGTTGATCCCAGAAGAGCCTAGCAGCCAGGGAAAAAGCACTAGATATCTGCAGGTACTGTGGGCCTATTTTTAGGTTTATTTGCAACTAATTGTATGCAGATTTTTAAATAAATAAGTTAAAAAGTACTTTTTTTGTTATTTAATTTAGCATATTTTAACACTTTTCATGCATATTTTAAGTATTTTTCATGCATATTCGCATGCATATTTCAAGCTTTTTATGTTGCATATAATCCTGTCCTGTATTAATTACATATATTTGCAAATATACAGTTAAGCCTAAAGACTACCTTCAAAGCGTTAGTCCATATACTAAGTTTAAGGCGCGGAACTCCACAAAAGTCGACGAAGGCCAGCCACCCCAGGGCAGCGAGTGTTAATAAGAAAGAAGCAAAAGCTATGTATAAGAAGGTGATACACAAGTGAAAAAGTGTTAATAAAAATGTTCAGAAGTAGTATGGGTGGAAAAATTATTTTAAATTGTTAAATAAAAGTGCTAAGTAAATTGTTACAGTGTGCCACCCCAAAGTAGCTCTGTCACACTAACTTAGAGAGAACCACACCAAAAACTCATCCCTGTCTAGAATAACCACCATCTTTCCAGCACCTTGGAGGTATTAGGAGATTGATTGAGCAGCTTTAAATTGATGTTGTAATACCCAAATAAGCAGCACACCAACAGAAACCAAAAGTTTGGTACCACTGTAGGCAGTGGGGATGAGTTGATAGTACAGGTATGGGTAAGGAAACCCAAATAAGGAAAGACAATCCTGCATGTACTATCCCTCTTTGTCTCCAAATCCCTATTCTAAAAAGTGAGAGACAGAGAGAAGTGACACAAGAAACTGTGGGTTAGGATGAGAGCTGGACAGCTTTAATAAATAAGTGTGTCTTGAGAGCCCTTCTTTAGTTTTATAGAAAGCAATACGTTGGGAGGAGAGGCAGTGATCATTTGTGGTGCAAAGATTAAAAAAAAAAAAAGATTAGGTGAGGACTTTGTAAACTAGTGTGGGACATTTTAATTAGGTATAGTAGGGGTGTCAGGAATATAATTTTCAACACCCCTTTCATGCACCAGGCCATTAATTACTCACCTCTCCTGGAGATCAGGTATTTTGGATGTATTATAAAGCTCTTGCATGGGCACTGCCATTTTCATCACCTGATCCCATCTCTAATTGGATTGCTTTCATACTTCAGCTGACTTCGACAACCAATCGAAGGACTGAATATTTAAACCATTTTGCTTTATCAGTCCATTGCCAGATCAAGCGAATGTTGACTTCCTAGTTCCTGGTATGCAGCAAATCTGCACTCTCCACCTGTTTCCTGTGCTTTAATATTATTGAGATTCTGCTCAGCAATTAGCACCTCAATCTGTGATTCCTGTGCATCTACACTGCTCAGCTTCAGGTCCTTAAGTTACAGTTGTTCATTGTGATTTCTGTATCTCAACGTTGTTTGGATTCCATTCTCCTTATAGCTTTTCCTGTGATTTAAGCTCAGAGCTGCTGTCAGCTGAATTTCACTGATTACAGACTCTCCTGTCCTCAAAGTGCTCAGTATATCTGTAAACTGTTCAACTCTAAAGACGAATTCACAAGCCTGTGCAGAATAATAGCTTTCAGTGTGGCTGAAAGCTATTCTTCAATCCTACAGACTTGTTTATGTGCCTGCATCTTAGTGCTGCTGTAAACTTCTCTTTTGATTGTGCCTTCCACCTGTGGAGCTTCAGTTTTTCAAACACATGTGCTCCTTAAGAGATGATGTCTGACGCCAGTGCCGAACTCGAACGGCCTGTCTTTGTCACAGAGCTGTGGAAGGATCAGACTTGCTCACATTTGCACAGACTTAAAAACCCTTCAATGGTTTCTGCATTGCATATGGTTGTGCAACTGGAATTCTCTTACAGATTGCACAGGGCGGGTTTTCTTTCTGTCTTGCGGTGGCTAACTACTTGCAGTCATCTGAATCAGGTCTGAGTCAGGCCCTCAAACCAATCTCCAGTGTCACTGATCTCAATCTGGTCTCCAGTGTCACCGATCCCATTGCTATATTCTTCCCTGCTGGAATTGAAAAGCACCCAAGTTGCTGTCCCCATTTGGACGAGTGCTAAGACCTTTCCTTTCGTGTGTGTGTGTCGAAGTCATAGACGAAACGCGTCTGGGCGGGTCCTACCAGACGCCTCTGTATTGTTACTGCCGTTCACGTTCCGGGAGAGCAGAGGGATAAGTGCGCCAGCAGGTCCAGCGTGTCGGAGGTACACAGGACGCAGCAGCATTGCCCGGTGGTTCTCAGCCTTGAGATTGGAAGTGGAGGCGGTAATTGTTTTTAAAAAAAACACGTGGTAGTTTCTAGCCCACGCTGATGTATTAAATGGTATGAGTTGTACATTTTACTCTGATCTTTTAATTGAAAACTTGTTTCATATTAAAAAAGCAATACTTGCACTATGAAGCGCTTCCCCCATTTTCTTGTTCTAGATATATATATATATATATATATATATATATGTTCATTCTAGCCGCCATATTTAAAAACCCATGCAGTTCCTCTTCCCTGCTTGGGGTGTCGCTGTCTGCTGTAGTGCTTCTAGCTTAGTGTGGTCTGTATATCACCACTGATATGCAAACCAGACCTGTGCTAGAACACCACAGCAGACAACGACACCCCAGGCAGGGAAGAGGAACTGCATGGGTTTTCAAAGATAGCGGGTGCTAGAATGAACACTATATTATATATATATATATATATATATATATATATATATATATATATATATATATATATATATATATATATACACACACACACACACACACACACACACACACACACATATATATAAATATATATATACACACACACATATATATATATATATATATATATATATATATATAAATATAAAACTGTATGTCACTTATTTTAGCCATTATTAAAATTACTTTAATCATAATCAAAGAACAAGATATCTTTATGTTCCAGGCCATGTTTTAGATTCCTCCTATCACCCAGCTACAGAAAATAGCCATTTAAATTTTCCTTTTATTTCCTCACATTTGCTTTAGAACTATTATTTATTGAAATGGTTTTATCTCTATCCTTCAGTAAAAATGACTTCATGCCTGTAGGGCTTAGAATCTTTACTTTGCACCCTGAGGCACTGGGAAATTAAGTGACTTGCCTAAGGTCATAATGAGCAAAAAAGATTACATCTCAGTTTTCCTACATTATGGTTACAGTTTGGGAACTGAATATAATAACCATTCTTACACTGATACAAACATATTATAAACATACGTGAAGAAATAGAACAGTCTAAAAGTGTGTAGGGTGACCTAGCTATGCTAGGTCGGGCCATTCTGCTCCTCTGTCGCTCAGCGCACAGAGCTGACAGCCCACACACAGAGCGAGCTGTCAGCTCTGTGTGCTGAGCGAGCGGTCAGCTCTGTGTGCTGAGCGAGCTGACCACGCCAGTGTTCTCCGGTGAGAGAACCCTGGCGATGCCGATTTGGATGGACACTGCTTATCAATCTCGGCCAGCGACGCGCGGGGATGAGCATTGTTGTCGCTATGGCCCTTACACACACACCGCTTAGAAAATGCCTTAATATCTGCATGTGTGTAGGCCCTAAAAGTACATATCTCTCTCTATATGAGGGCAGGCAAGCACTGGAGCTGTTAGGGAGAGTGGACAGTACCTGCTCTATATTTTCCAAATTTGTCTGTACAACAATGGGGATCGGTCACTGGTGGATGCTAACAGTAAAAATACTGGACCTATACCTCCCAACTTCACCCACTTGAGATAATGGACCTGCTGAGCCAGATGCGCAGGCGCGCCAGAAAAATGGCAGGGCCTCGGATGTGGAGGGCAAGGCTAAGGGGTATAGTGGTCGTGGTCTACAACCACAACCCCCATTTTTGAGCACTTGGGTAGACTCTGGCTCCGGTCCCCGCTCTGTTAGATCATGTATTCTGTCATAACTAGCTGGTTTGCAGAGCAGAAGAGCAACGATCACAGGCTCCCATAACTGTCCACTCACCCTTCACAAACACACACACTGCGGTCCATGGGTGGGACAGGGGAATAGTGTCCAGATAGCAGGACTGTCCTGCTGTACCTCTGTATTCCCAACCTCTGTCATAAACAAACATTAGACAACACACCTAGAACAGAGGCTGAGAATAAGGCTAGTATGCCGGAAAATGGCTCTATCTAAGTACCCAACATAGATTCATTTTATTACTTAGTTGTACAAATGGCAGCCATTTTGTCTTTGAGAACAAAAATGCATTGGGTGACTACATGACTGCGATCTGCAAGGCAATTACATATTTTAAAGACAGAATATTACTGGATATTACTGGATACCCATACAGTACCTGGGTAACCTTTTTTAAATAAAGTATTTTTTATTATTCATAGTATTACAATTACATAGAGAATTAAACTACTGTATATTACACTTTTTATGAGAATCATATCATCCATTAATTTATATTAATATTGATATTTCAGCCAGCGCTGGCACATTTTCCTTTTTGTTTCTCCTACACTGTCACTGCCTACTTCTGGGTATGTGAAGATACAATGTTGAAACACCTCCTGTTTGGTGCTGGATAATTCCTATTGGTCTCTAACTATGGTCCATTGTAAATAGTGTAGCTGCCACATAACTTCAACTTGAAGATACTAAGCTCAGTACAGGACAGCCAAAGATGCAGTAGCATTTTGCTGTACTCTAGCAGTCCCATGACACAGGTAGATGCAGGCGTGTAAGGAAACTTTAAAGCTCGTAGAGTATGTACCTTGCTAAAGGTGCATGGAACAATCACAGCATACAAATGTTGCAAAAGTACAATTGTCTTAATTTTTAGAGGGGCAGATGCATTATATCCACATGTAAAGAGGTGGGCAGAAAGCAGCAACACCAAGTAACAAAACTCCAGCCTCTGAGAATCACTGCAAGACTTGCAACATGGCATCAGCCTAGCCTAGGCTGACCTGGCCGGTTTACTGGGCATGCATGAGATCTCAAAACTCTTGCAAGATGAGCCCATAGCCTGCAGCCGCCATGGACAGTGCTGTCCCTGTCGTGTTGTAAGGATGGCCAACACCTGCACAACTGTGAATAGCTGCTGGTATCATAAGGGTCAGGGCTACTGTCTGTTCATACACTACCCCCGCATATCACCATGCCATCTAGATAGAAGCGCATGGCACCCGTCAAGCACAGAACACCGGCACATTCAAACAAGGAGAAGAAGAGGTATCAGCATAATGCAATGATACTGCCCCTCCACTATAATGACTACTTCACATTACGACACAATACAGCAGGTTGTAATCCTGTCATTATATCTATAAGACTAGTTTACAAATCGGGCAACAGTCTCCCAAAATATAAATACATCTTACATTTCACAGGAACTGATCAATTCTCTTTCATACATCCACCACTGAGAATCAAAGTATCAATGTTATCAATGTTAACAGTGATGAATTAGCATATGATTTCCTGGAATAGACCTGCTGTACATGTTACACACGGACACTCAGGAGAACCCCCAGCGTGCATTAAAAAAATGCTTTAAATTATCATTGCCTTTGCTGATCCCTGGATAAACTCATCAAAACTTCTGCCCATACACTATGCAACTTCTCCCCTTGAAGAAGTCACATGCAATCCCCCTCCAGCCACCTGGGACCTTCCTGGGTGGCTGCATTGCATGCGGCCGGTAGGGGGTCAGACACAGAGATCATACGTGCAGCACAGATGATCTCAGGGTCCGATCCGATACGCAGAAGATTGCGCATCAGATCGGATGTCAGATACATCCGATCTAGACCATATCTCGGCCCGATTCGTCGGAATAGGGCCCAAATCGGACAGGTGTGTCCTTAAGAACGATCTATTCCAAATGGCAAAGTCTAATGGTGTATACACACGGGTACAATCAGCATGAGATTTTGACTATACAGTATAGTCAAAATCTCATCGGGATCGTATACAGATCACACAGGTTTTTTTACCTTGCGATCCCGAGCGACAAATTGAAACCCAGATAGACAGGGCAGCAATGACTATATAGTGTAAATCTATTGTAGATAGCATGAATTGTATGTAAACAGTACAGAGTAAGCAAAGATTGTATAGCACTCGAAACTTAAGTTGAATAGCAAGGGAATCTCACCGTGTGTACACAGCATTGGAAAACCAAATACTTGTGAAATACATTCTTAAGTACATTTTTTCATATTTTATTACTTACACATTTCACACACTGTTAAATATATACACATTTTGCATAATCTGCACCAAGCTTCAGAAGCCTAGGCACTGCAGCACAGAACAGGGCTTCCCAGTAAAATACGTTTTTCACATTTCAAACATGATGTATTTATGCATTTTTATACTGGGACACAGCACTGTTTCTATTAATACTGGCCCTGGCGCCAGTGGGTTGTTTGAAATTAATGCCTAGCACAGTTAGTTCATTTACAAAACAGCATAGCAGCTCGAGGGTTTACCACTTCAGTGCCACAGCCGCCATCTTGCCCATATAGGCTAGGTCCCTGGCCACCCACTAAGACCTATGTTAAAAACGCAGCAACTATGTGTTCGTATAGGAGTCAAACTAATGGCACAAATATTTTCCAAGTGATGAGCAAAGGAGAAAACTCTACTGGATGGGATCCTCAATGCCGGGAACCTTTGAGAGTGGCTCTGCTTTTGACCTAATGTAGCAATCACTGCTAAGAGGAACTCTGGGGCCTCAATATAATACAAGAGAGCTGGTGCATGATTACATAGATATAAGCTTTGTTCTACATAGAGACCTGTCTGACACCATCATTTTACTACGTCAGTTAAGAGCAACCTCGTACCACTCTGCTGTTAAGGGACCCTGCTGGTTTCCATCTTCCATGGTCACTGACTGACACTTTTACAGGCATCACTGTCCTTAAACAGTACACTCAGGGGTAAATTTTCATGTCGACCACAGCAACAAATCAGATCATATTTATTTATCTAGCACCTTCTAAAGTAAAATATCTAGAATCTGATAGGTTGCTAAGGGCGACATAGCTCACTTCTAAAAACTTACACTTTAGTAAATGTAACTCCTAGTGTCTTAAATACTCTGTGCTGTTGGAAACATAGCTGCCAAAGGTCGTTCTGTCCCCATATCCAGGTGGATGGTAAAATATGAGAAATCAGACGTGTCCTGTACAGGTACTGCATTTAGCTATGGGAACACTGGCATAATCAAAAGGCTTCTATATCCCTTAAGGAATCCAATTTAAGATTAAATTCTCTGAGTACATTTGTAGACACTACTTCATCTTGAAGCAAATTCCAAAGGCTGATTACTTTTTTGGGAGAGGAAAGAATTTCTTGTTAGAAAGCTGAACCTTTGCTTGACCCACAATATGTTGGATATCTTCTTTTTCTTAGATTTCAGCTCCACACTAACAAGACCTCATTTGTTTCCCTATATTCATAATTTATTTTATTTTTTTCTCTAAAAACAAAACACATATCCTATCTCAGAATTTTGTGCATTGAGAGTTTAAAACAGTTCAGGGGTCATCTGTTCCATGGAGATATACAATTATTATTTATCTAGGATGGGGCCAGTATAATTTGTTCTGTGGCTAAACATTTACTACAAAAATTACATATAGCACTAGAGTTTCATTCATATGTTTTTTTTTAGTTTTTATTAATCCCATTAGATGAACACAAGCTATAGCCATTAGAGATGGGTTGTTCACGAAGGAAGGGGATCTCTTAAGATGGATCCCACAAAAAAAAAAAAAAGAGTGACCCGTCGATCCCAAAAAGGTGAACCGTCATTCTTTTACTTTGGTTTCGTTTATCATTCCAATGCATTTGTCTGTAAATACCCTGTTTGTTGTATCACTGTCTCCTTTGTAAAGCGCAACGGAATATGCTGCGCTATATAAGAAACTGTTAATAAATAAATAAATAATAAATTTGCCTGAGCTCCGCACTGCCACCTGTGGCAGCTGAGATGTACTAACTCTGGAGACGGAGTTACAGTGTTGCGACTGCTAGTGAAAGAAAGAATAACAAGGCTGCTGCTGTGAGGGATGGCCAACGGTGCAGACTCCATCGATGGTTGCCGTCTATGGCGATTCTGCATCCAGCCACCGATCAGTGTTTCACTCGGTCATGTATGTTCTTATTTGTTTTTTTAAATGTTGATTTTACCATTTATGGCAATAAATGATTGTAAAACAAATTATGCTTCATTATTATCAAATCACCCCTGTTTACAAAGCGAGTTGTTGTTTTGCCTAAAAGATCCGGATCTTTTCACGGATTGATCATTCGTTCCTAGCTCATTTTGGTGACCCGTTTTGCCCATCTCTAATAGCCATTGTTGAAATATCACCTTCAATATGGCTAAATATGATGTACTGGGAGTTGTAGTAGGACAGCTAGACAGCAGGCTGCATTTTATTGTCCATAAAAACATTAATGTAATGTTATATAACAAGTAGAACGGTAGTGTAGGATTGTTATAGGGCATGTAATGTAGATTTGCCAAGAACCATTCTGATGATGCAATAATTAAAAATGTACAAATGATCTCCTTGGCTTGAAGATGCTGAAACTGAAGAAAGTCTGTAGGCAATGCCTGCACTTGCTGTGTACTCTGTAGTAATGATTAATACTGGTACTCCCATTGATAGTTATCCAATTTGATACAAGACAGGGGGGTCTGCGTCACCACAGGTGGTCATGTACAGCATCAACAGTGTTTAGGTCAAAAGTCAATAGGTTAACGCCAAATGATTCACATGCACAAGTTCCACATAGACAAAAAGTTGACACAAGCAAATGGGGTGACATGGAAATGGTCGACACACGTGTTTTATGGTTGTCGCTTTTTTGGGGGGTTGTGAAATTTTGTCATGTGCACTACAAATTAGAGTATCCCTTCACTCGCCATGCTTCGAGCACTTCATCCTTCTCAATCGGAGTCCACGTGGATGGTACAGTATGAAACAGTAAAAAAAAAAGGTAGATAAATTAAATTTAAAAAAAACCTTGTCAACCTTTTCATGTGTCGACCTTTGTCATGTCACTCTTTTTGCTTGCGTCAACCTTGTAAATGTCGGCCTACCAACCAGATACCAAATAATCTAAATACCTACAGTGTTAAGGCAGAGGTACAGGTGTTCTCAAGTAGACTGCCGGTCCTGTCTACTACTGTGACTTGCTGTCAAGTTGGGGAGTGGGTTCTGGTGAACTCCAGCATGGGATCCTTCACTTCTATTATAATGCAAATACCCAGCCAATGACAGAAATGATCATATTGTGCATGTGGCAGAGTTGTTCTTGATCATTACTAGTGTAGGACCATTACAGATAGACACAAGCTATTGCTTCAGCAGGTTTTCACAAATGAAAAATGTACCACTGTTGGGATCAGTACATTTATCTAGTCAATATAAACAGCTTATTTCTGATTGTATAATGGCATCGCTCCAAAAGCAGGCAGGCAGGCAGGCAGGCTCCAGCCTCTGGACTTGCTATGGACTAAACTGCTCCCGTTGCTGGAGATAAGAGGGATTTCTAGATGGGCAATACCAAATTAATGATTACATAACAATAATTGGTATCTATCATTTTACTGAGCAGCACAAAAATATAAAAGGTATTTGCACGTTACGATCCTGTACACAATATTCTTGTTTTCAAGGGCACTCTTCCCCCAATCTATCGTGGTATGGAAGACATAGGAAATGAGGCAACATCAATTAGCGGTATGTAGCAGATTTGTGGTCTTTTCTCACAAATAATAATATAGGATTTCTAAAGCAAATCACTTCTCCATTCACACGTATAAATGGCTAGTAAGGCAGTAACTAATTAATTACACAGCAGTAGGTCATCTAAGTTAAACTGTCTATCAAAGAAAATAGTGACATAGAAAGCATAGCACACAACTGCAATTGCCTACCATTAATACAGTAAGTTGCCTTGTTTCTCAGATTTCAAACTTCTAATCAGATCTCAGAGACTACAAGCACCCTGGTGGCACACAGGGAAGGAGATGCTGCAGTGTACAGATTTTCCTGCTGGTGGTGGGACCTCGGTTTCCCAAATTCCAATTACTTGCACACCACCTACTTGATCACAGGTCAATTATACGTTTACTTGAACAATTTTGGTCATATAGGACTAGGGATGAGCGCGTTCGGATAGTAGAGATCCAAATGCACCCAAACTTACCTGATCCTAGGTGCATTCGAGCTGTTCACTTCCGTCCCGCCATTTTTCTGAGCTCAAAACAAGGCCAAACAACAACTTTATACTGTCGGATAGTGGAGGGTATGAAAAGGTCGGAGGACGCGTTCCGCCGCCACTCGCCACGCTTCGGTGTGGTGTTGATACTGGGGTTGACACTAAACAATGGCATAGGTGCAGGTGCTTACAATTTTAAGCACCCATCACATCTCATACTATGCACACATCACATCTTATACCATCACATCTCATTGTAAGCACCCATCACATGTCATGGCATGGCATGGGTGCTTGTACAATGAAATATCGCATCGCACCGCATTCGATATTTCATTGTATAAGCACTCCTGTGCACTTTATAAGGACATCGCATTGCATGCTACTATAATGCGGCATGCAATGCGATTTCAATACGGAGAATAGCCCAGTACGCTAAATGCGTACTGGGCACCCTGCTAGGAAAAAAGTACCAGAAAATGTTAGGACAGCTGTCCATGAGTTGCATCTCAAGAGAATGTGCGTCATGCAGCAATAAAACGACCCAAAGCACAAAAGTAATTCGACCAAAGAATGATTAAAGAAGACTACATTTAAAGTTTTGGAATGGCCAAGTCAAAGTATTGACCTTAATACAATGACAGTTTTTTGGAAGGACCTGAAGCGAGCAGTTCATGTGAGGAGACCCACCAACATAACATAGTTGAAGCTGTTGTATATGGAATCATTTGTTTGATTTGGTTCTATTTATCTACTTTTAGGACTTGTTTGGAAATATGAGGTGGATTTACTGTAGGCCAAATTTCAGCAAAAATATAATAAATTCTGAGGGTTTAAACACGTTCAAGCACCACTGTAAGTCGCTATCAATTCTAACTGTCTGGACAGATGTTGGCACAATACAATCATTTTGGTTCCAGCCTGGGTGCACATGCCCTCGTACCTCCAGGCCTGCAAACTTATAAATTTGAATATTGACAATCAGTCAAATCAGTCAATAGTCTGCCGAAGCAGAGGACTATGGGACTGGTAGTTTATTTACTGATTAGAAGTCCAGCTGTGGCGCGGAAATGTTTGGAGTATATAAGGAGCTTCTATGCAGACTGTGGTACACCTTGAAAAAGTCCTCACTTGAGGAAGAAACGCGTTGGTGAACTGCACTTTAGCTGAAAGGAGACTGGAACCAGAGGACATGTATACAGAGAGCCCAGCAGAACTACCAGCTGTGGAGTGTGATTCATGCTTATCTGGAACTTGTTTGCCAGTTCCTCTCTATCCGGTAATTGCCAGTATCTGTTTATTAGAGGATTCATTTAGGCACTGGACACTTAGTGTTTGAGGCAATTTTTATTGTTTTTTTATTCGTTTTAACTATGTATTTTTTATGATGTCATTAAATGAAGTCTGTTTAAAAGATGTACTTCACCATCATATGCAATTTTCTTTACTTATATGATCCACCACACAGGAGGAATCCTGGTGTTTTCAAGATCCCAAGCGCCTGATAAGTTGTATTCCACTTTTTTTTTTTTTTGTGGTGTATGGTGATGGTTTCATTGAGGGGGATGCAGTTTAAATCCCGGCGTTCAAAATTCCGATGCCGGAATCCCAAACCCCGAAATCCCGACACTTTCTCCCCCCGTGGGTGTCCACGACACCCTCGGAGGGAGAATAAATTAGTGTGCCGAGCGTAGCGAGGCACCGGGCCCGCTGCATGGCGATCCACGTCCCCCCCTTGTCGGGATTTCGGCGTTCAGGATTCCGGCGTCAGGATTTTGAACGCCGGGATCCAAACCGCCGGCTTTTCATGCCGAATCCATTCCGGGACCCATAGGAATATATCCTTTCTGGGCTGCTGTATGTGCAACATACTTATCTACCATTTCCTGTTTGCTAGTACTGTGTGTACACACTGTCAGACTCAAATAGGAACCAAAAAGAAAAACTTATCCCTCAAGTCCCACTGTTTTCGCTTAACTGAAGAGATGCAATACTTCTAGAAATAGGGAATTCTGTGAAAGAAGCATCAATAAAAATCGTATTTCAAATGCTCAAAAGTTCACAATTGTAATGTAAACATATGTATTAGTTTTAATAAAAAAAAAAATTACCATCTATTAATTAAAAGGACATTACAGATTACTTTGGAAAATATTTAATCATTAAGTGATGATAAAGAATTTCAGAGCAAATAATGTAATAGCACCATATATTTCTAAATGCGTTCAGTATGTTATGTCGAATGTTGACACCAAAATGGCAACATTTACAATATCAACAATCATATTCTAGCCTAACCCTAAATGCAGCTTAACTCTAACTTCATCTGATGACATTCATGTCAACATTTTGAACATGTTCATGTTAACAATTTAGCCATATTTGAAAAAGATACCAAATGCTCACCTTTATGATGTGATGTGATATGATTGTGCCTTAATAAATGAGACAGAGTAAATGTGAATAAGAGCAGTATATTTATTTAAACTAAATGATACTAACAATAGTCCTGAATGTTTTAACAGGAATAGGCCAGCGGAGTATCACTCTATGTGACCCTTAAGGGGTGCTAGGGTTTCTTTGAGTTCTGCTTTATTAAGCAAACTGAGCGTTTCAGCCTAACAGCCTTTTTCCAGAACACTGGAAAAAGGGCGTTAGGCTGAAACGCGTTGGAACCTCCTGCATACATCGCATCAACACCAGGACCACCAGAACACCCTTTCAGAGTCTCCTCCCGGCCGAGAGTTGAGCGCACAGTCTCACTGCGGCAGTGACTTCAGATTACCGAGCTCTCACAAGCGCGGCATCCAGGAAGTCGCATGCACCAGGAGACTGTGGAGCCAGGCTGCGTGTCTCATTGCACAGACCACCAGCTGCGGTTAGAGCCTCTGCAGCCGCGACAGGTCTCATCACCGCACCACTATAGCAAAAGGGTAAGCAGCAGATAGCGGGATGCCACTTCCTGCTTGGACATTGTTTATTCAGATTTTTGGACTGTCTTTCACCTGTATCCACCGACAATACTGAATTGGACACATAGTCTGCTCAATAAAGCAGAATTCTACATTATCCCCAGTTATTTGCACCCATTCCACACCACTCAGCCTGCCCAATCAGAGACCGCTGCAGTCACCTTTAGTGATCATAGGTCCCTAACTCCTCCTAAGGGTCACATAGAGTGATACTCCACTGGCCTATTCCTGTGAAAACATCCAGGACTATTATTAGCATCATTTAGTTTAAATAAATCTACTGCTTTTATTCACATTTACTGTCAGTTTCATTTATTAAAGCACAATCATATTGCATCACATCATAAAGGTGAGCGCTTGGTATCTTTTTCAAATACTGCTCTATTCTGAGGGTTTCTGGACAACCCATTACTCAGCAGCCCCTTTCATACCAATCCATAGATACTCATCCACGCACTTGAAGAATTTGAGCGCTGTTGCCAATCCGATAGATCCAAACCACTTAGCCATGCCTTTTGTTTTAGTGCAATTAATCATTAAAGAATGTGTGTCTCCATGGCAAAAAAGTCAATTTCTCAGACGATAAGGTGTTAACAATGTAATATATTTGACCCCTTCAGAACAGAAGTGGGTTGCAAAGCATTACCCAGTATTCAAGTGGATAATGGAATGGCACAAGACGTGCAGCGACAGCAGAAACCAAACTAGTTAATCAAGCAGTACATGAATCCCCCACTCCACCAATGCCATTTCTAATATTCTATGCTTCATATACAACTTGGCAGTATCTCAGAACACCATTGTGCATGTAGATGTACTTGGGGGAAAGAAAGAAAAAAAAGAAAAAGAAAAAAAGAAATAAAGGTTAATTAATCGAATAAAAACAACTATAAATGCCAAGTTGCGAACAATAAAATGTTACGGAAAAAAATGTAACTTCAGTTGGACTGCAATTGGAAAGGAGGCTGTTTAATAAAAGAAAAGCAATTTAACTGGCCTATTTTGAATTTCAAGACATTAAGGGGTACATTTTCCAAGCAGTGCATGGGGAGTTACGTGCACAAATCCCATTAACATTAATGTGTTCCTTTGCTCTCAATGATATTAAGTTTTAAGCGCTGCTATAACTATTATAACAATCCTTTGTGACAGCATTCATCTGTACAGTGTATATCCTGAATATGCCTGGTTACACAAAATACTATCGCACATCAAATGATACTTTGTATTCTAGAGGAGATAATAACTAACAGGCTCACACTGAGGCGAGCAAATCTCCAAACCATCCCCCATTAAAATCCCATATTTCAAATAATATGCATATCTTGGGCTAATCACAAATTTCCCAAAAACTATAAAACGCAATCTTAATATTTCAGTATACCAGCTGCAATACCAGAAACTAAATTATTACCGAAGGTGCCAGCAGTTTTCTATACACAGTACTTAAGATAATTATAAAAAATCATCTTCATTACTGCATGCTAGCAATTTTTTAACAGTTTCATTTGGATAGGTTACAAAATGCATTCCAATTGCGTTGATATAATTACTGCGAGTCTTTGAAGCAATAAAATCTTACCAACCAAATCCCTTTGACCCTGTTAATGTCTGTTCCTTGTTAATCTAAGGCAAACATTTTTCGTAGCGCGCATTTTTTATAGAATATGATAAAAAGAAAAGAATTCCCTTAGCTGTTGTTATTGATTCCAGCGTTTACCGGCTGAGAGTTAAGTGCCATTTACAAAACAGAACAGATGTAGATGCTGACAGAAAGGTAAACAATTGTTGTGTGGCTTGCTGCCAGACACGGAGGCGATATATTAAACTCCAAGTGAAGCACATTTCCCCTATGGATTATACTTACTGCCACTTCATTTCCTATGTGCTCCGTCTCTCTACTACTGTGGCTTGCGCTAAGCTATTTCCAGTCCTTTGCTGACCCCCGAGGCCTGGTGCTACCTCACACAGCCATTAGTAAAGGGAATTGCATGTGTCTGACATGGGCTGAAACCAATTATTAGATATTTTCTTCGGAATGGTGCCCAACTCTGTTGGGAATGAGCAATCATGAAATAATTTACCTCTTGATTTAATTTTTTCCTGCACAAATTAGTTGTAGTCGGAGGCATGGCTGTACACAGATGCTTGTGACACAGTACATCTCTGTCTTATCTAGATTATAATGCATGGCGAGAATAAAAAAATGGTTATATGTGGAGGACAGCGGCTGATGGAGATGGGAAATCCTGCAAATCTGGTGAACGTTATCAGATATACTGATCACAAGTGCTCTTCGCTGATTGAAAATGACAGGGTCGTAAAGTGTGTGTGTGTGGGGGGGGGGTTCCGGAATCCCATGTTTTATACACCTTTCTCCTTTCCAATTAACTTCGGCTGTGGTTTGTGATCATTTTAAGGCTTTTAAGTGTTCTGAGAAACGGAGAGCTAGTTAGGGAACACGTACGACTTTCACTTTTGGGAAAGCTAATATTGCTGCATTCTTAAAAGGCTTATGGTAAGTTGTTCAAATATGAGAAGATATCAGAAGGCACACATCATTAACTCAAATGTTAAGGTGAAAAGTACTTTAAAAAGTAGGTTTTAATGTGAATGGAAGAAACTAAAGGAAACTCTACAGTATTTGTGAATATTTGGATAGGGTAAACTCAGGTGCGTATTATGAGAGGACGAGACCCAGGTGCAGCCTCCATCTATAGGAGACCCATACTCTCTAGCCGACAGGAGTGTTGTAGTACAGTCTGAGCACTAGGAGTCCAAACACTATTCCGAATTTGAGGGACTACTGTTATTGTACATGGCCCGGCGTCTCCCTACTGAAGCACAAAACATCATAGCTGCTTCTGATGACAGGGGATTCAGAGAGGTGAGTATTTAAGAAATGGGTCCAGGATTCAACCATTAAACACTCTCTGGATGTTTAATTTCCATTCACTGGGCAGTATGAACAGTCTAACGGTTAGCATTATAAGCTCCACTGGGGCAGGGACAGATGTGAATGTTCAAATATTCCCTGTAAAGCGCTGCGGAATATGTGTTCGCTATATAAATAACTGTTAACAAATAATTAAATAAATAAATACATTTAAATACTTTTTGGTCTAATCTATTTCCTGGATTGGTCGGGTGAACTCAATGAAAATTAAACTTTCCCTCTCAACTTTATGACCGATTTCAAATCCTTGTTATATCAGAGTCCTTCAGGTGCATTTTGGCAAACTCCAGGAGGGCTGGCCACTTTGCCATACAGGCCTGATTGGTGGATTGCTGCAGAGATGGATGTTCTCCTCTCCACAGAGGAATGCTGTAGCTCTGTCAAAGTGACCATTGGGTTCTTTGACACCTTCTCCCCTGGTTGCTCATTTTAGATCTCAGCTCATCAGGACCTTCAAAGCAGCAAATATTTTACTGTACCCTTCCCCAGATTTGTGCCTTGAGAAAATCCTGTGTCGGAGGTCTGTAGACAATTTGTTTGACTTCATGCTTGGTTTGTGCTCTGACATGCAATGTCAAGTGTGGGACCTTATATAGACAGGTGTGTGCCTTTCCAAATCATGTATAATCAACTGTATTTATCACAGGTGGACTCCAATGAAGCTGTAAGAACATCTCAAGGATGATCAGTGGAAATTTGAGCTTCATGGCAAAGGCTGTGAATACAGTACTTTGGTACATGTGATTTCTTAATAAATTTGCAAAAAATCTCCCCAAAACTTTTTTTTTCATGTTGTCAATATGGGGTAATGTGTGTAGAATTTTGAGGAGAAACATGAATCTATTCTGTTTTGGAATAAGGCTGTAATATAACAAAATGTGGAAAAAGTAAAGCACCATGAATACTTTCTGGATGCACTGTGCCATAACCCTAATTTTCTAATTCCTTAATGTATCTGTCCCTTATGACCCAAAATATTTTCTTCTTCCCCTAGGGTTTCCTGAGCTGTCCAAGTTGGCTACCCAAAACACCCAATACCCTTTTTGTTTTGTTTTTTAAGGTAACTGCACATTTCAATCACCCCTTTTATTAATTTTCGGGCATTTCATCTCCTTCTTTGTTCTGTCCCCTTTTCTGTTTCTTAACAGATTGCCACACAAACTTTCATCACCGTCCACTGAGGCAGATGTATTAAGTCTGGTGAAGAGATAAAGTGGAGATAAAGTAGAAGGTGATAACGCACCAGCCAATTAACTCCTAACTGTCATTTTTCAAACATTGCTAATTGGCTGGTGCCTTATCACCTTCTACTTTATCTCTTCACCAGGCTTAATACATCTGTTCCTAAAAAAGGAGGGAGAAGGGGTAGAGGGAACGTAATCGCACAGGATAGAGTAATCTTGGTCAATATAGATTCAAATGCGGCCCCCTATACAGATGATCTACCTAAATGTATATCGTGGTAGGGGTGTGCTACCACTGGACACTGGTCAGAGACTAGAGTATGCACAGAAAAAGGAGTGTCACTATGCGGTGCACCAGAGGAAATTTATAGTAAAAAATAACGGTACTCTTTACCTAGAACGGCGCCCGCGATCAGAATCGCGGGCGTCGGGGGTAAAAAATCGCGGTAATCGCGGGCATCGCGGGTAAATCGCGGGTACATCAAAATCGGGTACCCGCGATTACCGCGATTTTCCCATAGGGAACAATGTTAAAAAGCCTGATTGACCGCGATTTTACTGTAAAATGCCTCAATGCCCGCGATTTTCCCATAGGAATCAATGTTAAATGGGCTACAGAGCCCAAATAGCCCCAATTAACCCTTAAATGTCCCCCCAATTTTTGTACGCCACCCCACGATCCACGCCAACCCGAAGCGTGGCGAGCGCAGCGAGCCCGCGAGGGGCGGCGGTACGCGTCCTCCGACCTTTTCATGCCCTACTATCCACGTCGGCGTGGAGTTGAGAATAGAATAGTGTGGCGAGCGCAGCGAGCCACCGAGCCCGAAGCGTGGCGAGCGCAGCGAGCCCCGCGAGGGGACGCGGATACCTTCACAGGTAAACGCGTCCCTTCGCGGGCTTCACAGGTGTCCGCGTCGCCACGGACACCTGTGAAGTCCGCGAGGGGACGCGTATAACTGTGAAGGTATCCGCGTCCCCTCGCGGGGCTCGCTGCGCTCGCCACGCTTCGGGCTCGGTGGCTCGCTGCGCTCGCCACACTATTCTATTCTCAACTCCACGCCGACGTGGATAGTAGGGCATGAAAAGGTCGGAGGACGCGTACCGCCGCCCCTCGCGTACCGCCGCCCCTCGCGGGCTCGCTGCGCTCGCCACGCTTCGGGTTGGCGTGGATCGTGGGGTGGCGTACAAAAATTGGTGGGACATTTAAGGGTTAATTGGGGCTATTTGGGCTCTGTAGCCCATTTAACATTGATTCCTATGGGAAAATCGCGGGCATTGAGGCATTGAATGCAAAATCGCGGTCAATTAGGCTTTTTAACATTGTTCCCTATGGGAAAATCGCGGTGATCGCGGGCATCGCGTCGCGGCCGTTTATGTGCTGCCCGCGATGTCGCGATCACCGCGATGGGCGCCGTTCTAAGTAAAGAGTACCAAAATAACCTTTATTGTTTAATAGGTAAAAAGCATTTAGCGAAATAAAAGACAAGATACATACAGATACAAACATTCAACATGTAAAAAATAAAAAGGATATCGCTATCCTCACGACGTGGCACTCCACTACTATACTATAATAGTGTCAATTAAATGTGTATGGTTTGTTGCAGTTTATTAATACATATGCGAGTTGTGGTATCTGATTGAGTTAATTGATAATAAGTCGTCCGTTTAAAAGGTCAGACTGCTATATCAGCTATGTCTGAAAAAGACCCACGGTCCTCTACTTAAACAGAAGAGTATTTTGCAGTTGGCGCACGCTTCGCTATGGAGCTTCGTCAGGACCGACGAAGCTCCATAGCGAAGCGTGCGCCGACCGCACACTTCGTGGTTTTGACTCCACTTTCCCTTCCCCACTTGATAAATGTGTATTTAAAATTGATTTAAAATTGTTGTGAGATACCGAGACATTTAGTGGTACCTGACTGGACTTGGTCAGCCATACCACCGCGTGCGGCTGTTGGATACGCGGCGTATGACGTCTGCACCGCGATCCTCAGCATAGACACGGTGACTGACCGAGCGGCGTCCATTGCCGACTACCTCGGTCATCCACGGAGCTGACAGACCGGCTGGCGTCTGGCAATTCGCCCGGCCTGTGAATGCGTACTGATAATATCAGACGCAGTACCCCCACACAGTGAGAATCCACTAGCCAAGGTGCAGTGGTTGTTTGGCGCATAATATCACAATATAATACTCTTCTGTTTAAGTAGAGGACCGTGGGTCTTTTTCAGACATAGCTGACATTTAGCAGTCTGACCTTTTAAACGGACGACTTATTATCAATTAACTCAATCAGATACCACAACTCGCATATGTATTAATAAACTGCAACAAACCATACACATTTAATTGACACTATTATAGTGATAATTGAAAATCTTCATAAAGTGGAGTAGTGGAGTCCCACGTCGTGAGGATAGCGATATCCTTTTTATTTTTTACATGTTGAATGTTTGTATCTGTATGTATCTTGTCTTTTATTTCGCTAAATGCTTTTTACCTATTAAACAATAAAGGTTATTTTTTACTATAAATTTCTTCTGGTGCACCGCATAGTGACACTCCTTTTTCTGTGCATACTCTTACATCTGTTCCTAACATTGGGAAAAAAACAAATGGGGAAAGAGGGTGTGGGCCCCTTGGGCACACTGCACCCATTAGAGATACACCACTGGGTAAAAGCAGTTGTGTTATGAACCTGCTACCTTAACGACACTGACAGATATTAGATATGCTAATAATACCAATATGTGGTTGAACACCCAAAATCTCATTACAAAGCTCTCTAAATATATTTATTGATAAAAATTAAACATAAGTGCGTGTGAAGGGCAAGTTTGTCACCATAATTATGTGGAAAAGCCTAACAAGCTCACACACAGTTAGATCAGTGGATTCCAACTCAAGGCGCACTAATGCTGGCAGTAAAGGCACACTCAAGGCACAGTAACGCTGAGTACACACTGGCCAATATATTGGCGCATTGTGCTGTGTGTACAGGCAATCCACTGCCCGCCTGTACACTCACTGCATAAGCCAGCGGTGATTCACAGCGCAACTGGATGGGTGCATTTTTACATGCACCCATCACGCACAACTGAAGACAGAGGGCGGTATTCAATGAGGCAGATTCGCCAGGTTTTTATGGCGAATTTCTGACTAAAACGGTGAATCACCCTATTCAATGACCAGATGGCGAATACATTTCAAGGTTTTTTTCGCCATGATTCACCGAGTAGCAATCGCTATCTTTTTATGGTGAAGTGGAATGTGAACTTTTAAAATAAAGTGTTTTGTTTTTTACAATTGGTGTCAAAAAATCTGGAATTTTATTCTGAGGAGGGGCATGCTATTTTTATTCATGTGCTGTAAGCACATGAATATATATTTAATTTAAAAAAAAAAATATATATTTTTTTTAACACAGAGCAGCCAGCAGGGGGCCTGAGCCGAGCCGCTCATTAGATATTCATATATTCACTTCACCCGATCATTACATATTCATGATCGGGTGTAGTGAATATACGCGGTCCCCTGCTGGCACCCCCGGGGGGCAGCCTGTGCTGCCTGGCACCCGGGGAGCCCACCTCCCCCCTACAAACGTTCTGGGGCAGGCAGGGAGACATCCATCTCCCTGCCTGCCACCGTCCTCAGGCTCCCTGCGGCGTTCGCCGCAGGAGCTCAAATTCGCCAGTCAGGGGCAGCGAGCCCCTGACTCGTTGAATACCGGAGCCGGCGAGGCTCCGGAACGCGGCGACCAGTGGCGAATGTGCAGCGAATCCTAAAGAGGATTCGCTGCACATCGCCAAAATCCACATTGAATACCGCCCATTGTATATTCAGAACACCACTGCCAGAACCATCTAGAGCTTAACAGTCCAGGTTTAAAGACTCTCTGTGCTTTTGATTTAACCATATGTGCTCAAGCATTATAATCACTAAATCTGGACTGCTAGTGTGCCTTGAGGACTGAGGTTGGGAAACACAGACATTAATTTAAAGGGAGGACTATCAACAGTTAAAGCATTTCTTTCTGACTTGGGTGGGATTTACAGCTGCCAGGAAGGCTAATGGATTCATAACTAGTAACGTTTAGTAACAGAGAAACCACTAATTCTACCAGCTAGCTGTAACGCTAAACACAAAAGTAACAATGGTTTTAGCGGATATGGCAACTTACTTTTTTCTTATCTCCAGTACATGGTTTCTCAACAATCAGATTATATGCACATATGTAACCTGCATGATATAGAACAAAATAATGTTGTCAATCATCAACCATGTATGTATCAGCCATTCCAGGAGCGGAGGAGTTTACTATGGAAGCAAGTAACAGAACAGAGAGCCCTCCTATTACAAACCACCCTGTATATAGACTACAATGAATGACGGGCTGACAAAACCACAGAAAACCTATTAAATAAAGCAATTTGAGAAGCGATGCTGGCCGTATCTTGGAGGGAGATGTCACAGATTAAATGCTACTGCCAAATGGTTTTCTGGTACCAAGACTTTACACACCTGCTTAATGATTCTACACTGTACTGTATAACACATATAAAGTAATACTTGAAGTTAATTGTCGAGAAACATAGAATTTGACGGCAGATAAGAACCATTTGGCCCATCTAGTCTGCCCCTTAGAGAACAGTCTTAATGATCTACAGCAGTGGTCACCAACCTTATTTGGGGTGTGAGCTACTCAAGAAAAATGAAACCGCTTGAAGAGCTACTAAAAATGTTTTTAGTGCTAATTTCTCATGTGGTCCCCCTACCTGTTTGGTCAACTTCCAACGGTTCCCCTCTCCATCTCGCAGTGACTCCCAACTACCTTCCCACTTATCTCTGTTGGTGTGTGAGCTGTTCTGCTGTCTCCCACTAGTGACTACGGGTGGTGTCCATCTTCGTGGGTCCCCGGAGAAGCCTCCAGTCTGCTATGAGACAATGACACTGGATCTCTCTGCAGCTGCCAGTGGCTTCCGGGTTCTCTCTTCCTGCCTTGTGGCAGCTCCTGGATTCAGGCACTTAATCCCAGCTGACAGCAGTACTCTAGCTAGGCGAGCTACTGATAGCTCGCGATCTACAGGTTGTAGACCACTGATCTACAGTAACAGAGAGTAGCTTATATTGTTAATAAAAAGTGATCTGCTATTGGTTGTGGGTGTGGCTTGGAGTAGCTAGCAGCGGGACATGTTTACCAGCTCTCTCTCTCCTCAATCCTATTCTTTTTTCGTCTGAAACCACCGCTCTGGATTGGGCAGTGTGGTGGGGCAATCTCTTCTGCAACCCCTGGTCTATCGTGGAGCTTTCTCTCCCTGACTACTTACAGTCCAGCACACTCTGTGGCCTTGTCCGCTGGCATGTTGTGTCTGGCTCCGCTGACTGCCCTGACAAGCTGTGTCCGGTGGTTGCCTAGTCCTGCTCTTCCTTTGGAGCTCCTGTGGATGTCTCCCCGATGTCAGATCGTAACCTCGGCGGCTGCTGGCCGATCCTTCTCTGATCCGGCATCCTGGGTGCGGTCACGGACATTTTGTGGTCCCTCTCACTATGGGGGTTATTTTGGTTCACTCTTTCTGACAAATTCCTTCTTAGATGGACAAAATCACAAAACCATGTGCATTGCAGGGGGGCAGATGTAAAATGTACAGAGAGAGTTAGATTTGGGTGAGTTATTTTGTTTCTGTGAAGGTTAAATACTGGCTGCTTTATTTTTACACTGCAATATAGACCTCACTAAACCCCACCGGAATCTAACTCTCACTGCGCAAGTAACATCTACCCAACCTGCAGTGCACATGGTTTTGTCCATATAAGAAGGAATTTGTCAGAAAGAGTGAACCAAAATAACCCCCTATGTGCTTAAGCCTAGTATGGATAGTGTCTTGGTGACTATACCCATACTTGCACTCTATTTGTTTACAGCGCAGTCTGTTCATAGCTGGTTGTGTTTCTGCTGCTGCCCTCCTTTGCACATCTGGTGGTATGCTAGTCGCCATTTACTAATAGGATCTTCTACGGCAGCCAGCTTGCTCTCCTCCACGTTTTGAATTCTGGCTGCAAATATTACTCCCATAATTACGGAAGCCTCTATCCATGAAATCCTGGAGGCTATATGTGCCTCTATTGACAAGCTTCTTACTATGTTTGCTGATGTGCAGGGGTGTTTTTTCTACCTCCTTTTTTCCTGATAAGTATAATGCTGGTGATGAGAAAATTCTGCCTCAATGCCATAATACTGAGAACTCTGCGACACCTATGATTGCTAATATCCTGGATGGGTTCTCCTGGATGGAGTTCTCCGGTTCCGAGGGTCCTTGGTACTCTATACCTTCATGCTTGGATGAGGCAGTACGATTCTTTACTTAATTTTTTGACTTTACTGGATGTACTCCTGCATGTGCCCAAGTGATTGGATGTATCTTTCCTATTACACCTCTGTCCTTTCCTGGTTCTGATAACTAGCCGGACTAATTTATACCACATAGTAGTACATGTTGCCCTTTACACCTCTCTTTCCCTTTTTATTATTTTCTTTAGACCTGCTTGGCTTTTAAGAGGCTGAACCTGAAGATGACTGCACTGGCTGGAATCAGCTTGGCTTTTACTAAGAGACAGTATGTCACACCAGGGGACTCAGTCGACAAGACTGAGACCTCTGGTGGGGACCTGGACCGGTACCTGAACCGGGGAGGTTGGAGAGGACCCCTGCGCATGAACTGCGCGACAGTGCACCCAGAGCCAATAAGCAGTCAGAGGTAAAAGTACAACCAGATTTATTATGCAGAGGGTTGTAATAATACAGGCAGTAAAGTATGCAGGAGAAATGACAGTTCATACGGATTGCAATACTTTACAGGGATGATGATTGGAGTATCGATGGTGGAACATCGGATGGATATCGGGTATGGAGACTGTAGGTCCGGAATGACGGACGGCAGGAAGGAGCTTGACTGTGAGTCCGGAATGACGGATGGAAGCTTGACTGTGGGTCCGGAGTGTCGGACTATCGATGGTGAAACATCGGAGACGGATGATGGAGACTGTAGGTCCGGAATGACGGACGGAAGATAGGAGCTTGACTGTGGGTCCGGATTGACGGACGGAAGCTTGACTGTGGGTCCGGAGTATCGGACTATCGATGGTGGAACATCGGAGATGGATGATGCAGGAGCATCGGAGGACCAGAGTCCTGGAGCTAGGCTGGACCGCTGGGCTGACGAGGCAGGCTCACAGGTGATGGAATAACCTGGATGTCGACAGGAGATGGAATAACCTGGAACGCTCTGCAGAATGGGAGACAACACCAACGGAGAAGTACACTTGCACGGAGACAAGGACAGCTGACCATATACAGGAGACAACTGAAGCACTAGCATTGATCTGAGAGCTCCCAGCATACTTATACCCACTGGGTGGCCAGGATTGGCCGGGCAGGTATGACTGGGAGATCAGATCACACAGGATTGGACGGGAATGACATGTGACTGGGAAAACATGGCAGCCCCCATGTCAGGCTATGGCGGGAAAGTATGTTTGTGCACACCATGCTGGATACTGGGAGCAATGGCGGCGGACAGATGGATTGCCGTGCACTGAGTACTGTCACTGGGAACAAGGAGAGCGGTGCGCCGCGCAGCCGCGGACTCAGCAGCGCTGAGCAGACTGGAGGATGGCAGCGGTGATGGCGCACGGCAGACAGGACGCCGGCAGGGATGACGTCTGGACCGCAAGCTGAACCTGCGGAGGCACTTAGCCGGTAAGAAAGTCTGTCTGAGAGCTCGGATCGTGACAGCACCCCCCCCTTTAAGGGTGGCCCCAGGACACCTTTTAGGCTTGCGGGGAAACTTGGAGTGGAACGCCCGGATGAGTCTGGGAGCATGGACATCGATGGCATTGGTCCATGATCGTTCTTCGGGGCCGTAGCCCTTCCAATCGATCAGATATTGCAGACGACCATATCGGATGCGAGAGTCCAAGATCTTACTGACCTCATATTCAGTTCCACGCTGGGTGCAAGCCTTAGGAGCCTTGGGGAGCTTGGAATGGAAGCGATTCAAGACCAGCGGCTTGAGCAGCGAAATGTGGAATGTAGCTGGTACTTTCAAATAGGGCGGCAATTTAAGCTTGTAAGCTACTGGATTGACGACTCGCTCAACTGGGAAAGGACCAATATATCGGGGAGCGAACTTCATCGATGGCACTCTCAATCGAAGGTTCTTGGTTGACAACCAGACACGATCTCCGGGACGGAGGGCTGGCACAGCTCTGCGTTTCCTGTCGGCAAATTTTTTGTACCTGCTTGAAGCTTTCAGGAGTGAAGAACGAATAAGCTTCCAGGATTTGACGAATTGCCGGATGGTCGTGTCGACCGCTGGAACAGAGGACACAGGTTGCAGAGTGAAGTCAGGAACTCGAGGATGAAACCCATAGTTGGCAAGGAATGGAGTGACATTAGATGAAGAATGATATTGGTTATTATGGCAGAACTCTGCCCATGGAAGGAGTTGAGCCCAGTCATCTTGGGAAGAAGAGACATATGTGCGGAGAAATGCTTCAAGGTCCTGATTCACCCTCTCCGTTTGGCCATTGGTTTGAGGGTGGTAGGCTGTGGAAAACTTTAGCTTGATTTGAAGCAGGGAGCACAGGCTTCGCCAGAATTTGGCTACGAATTGGACTCCTCTATCGGAGATGATTTCGAGAGGCAGTCCATGAAGCTTGAATATCTCTTTGATGAAGAGCTGGGACAGCTTGGAAGCTGACGGAAGACCGGTGAGGGGAACGAAGTGAGCCATCTTGGTGAACCGATCAACAATCACCCAGATGGTGGTGAATTTGTCAGACTCTGGAAGATCAGTTACAAAGTCCATAGAAATATGCGTCCAAGGACGATGTGGCACTGACAGTGGCATCAATTGCCCAGGAGGAGACTGACGACTGGTCTTGTGCTGCGCACATTTAGCACAAGAGGAAACAAAGTCCTGTACATCCTGTTTGAGGGACGGCCACCAGTAGGACCTGGTGATAAACTCGTAAGTTTTCTGAATGCCTGCATGGCCAGCGAATTTTGAAGAATGCGCCCAACAGAGCAACTTCTTTCTTAGAGCTGGCTTTACATATCTTTTCCCTGTAGGGGGCGTGAGATTTGAAACTCTCGTTGCGGAGAATGCCACTGGATCAATAATAAAGTGTTGATGTGTGGACTTAGACTCACTTTCTTGCTCCCATGAGCGGGAAAGGGCATCAGCTTTTCGGTTTTGTGTCCCTGGACAGAACGACAGCTTGAAACGGAACCTGGAAAAGAAAAGTGTCCATCTGGCTTGACGGGGATTTAAACATTGAGCAGACTTGAGATACAGAAGATTCTTGTGGTCTGTGATAATTGTGATCTCATGAACAGCGCCCTCTAGAAGATATCTCCACTCTTCTAATGCCAACTTGATGGCGAGAAGCTCTTGGTCACCGATGGCATAGTTACGCTCTGCAGGCAGGAACTTACGGGAGTAGAACCCACAGGGATGAAGACGACCATCGGGCGCTTTCTGCGAGAGGACTGCCCCAACACCCACGGAGGAGGCATCAACCTCGAGAATAAAGGGCAAGGTGGTATCAGGTTGTCTTAAAACAGGAGCGGAAGTGAACCTCTGCTTCAGCAGATGGAAGGCTTCGATGGCTTCTGCCGGCCACTTCGCTGGATTAGACCCCTTTTTAGTCAAGGCAGTGATGGGAGCCACAATAGAAGAGAAGTTACGAATGAATTTTCTGTAATAATTGGCAAAACCCAGGAAACGTTGAATACCTTTCAGCGAAGAGGGAATTGGCCAATCTTGGATGGCCTGCAGTTTTCCTGGATCCATTTGAAGACCGGAACCGGAGACAATGTACCCTAGGAAGGGTATAGACTTTACCTCGAAGACACACTTCTCCAGTTTACAGTAGAGATGATTAGCTCGCAGCCGGGACAAAACCTCTTTGACCCAATAACGATGTTCTGTGATGTTATTGGCGTAGATTAAAATGTCATCGAGATATACAACTACATGACTGTACAGAATGTCCCGAAAGATCTCATTGACATAGTGCTGGAACACGGCTGGGGCATTGCTGAGCCCAAAGGGCATGACGAGGTACTCATAGTGGCCGTCTCTGGTATTAAACGCCGTCTTCCACTCGTCGCCCTCTCGTATGCGGATGAGATTGTATGCACCTCTCAGATCGAGTTTTGTAAAGATGGTTGCACCGCTGACACGGTCAAACAGCTCGGTGATGAGAGGCAACGGATATCGGTTCTTTACTGTAATGTCATTGAGGCCGCGATAATCAATGCAGGGACGTAGGCCTCCATCCTTTTTTTTGACGAAGAAGAATCCTGCGCCAGCAGGAGAAGTCGAAGGACGGATGAATCCCTTTGCCAGATTTTCTTTGATGTAACTGGTCATGGCTTGAGTCTCTGGAAGAGAGAGAGGATAGGTTCTACCTCTGGGTGGTTCTTTGCCTGGGATAAGTTCAATAGGGCAATCCCACGGTCTGTGAGGAGGTAGAACATCAGCGCCAGACTTGCTGAATACATCTGAGTACTCTTGGTAGGGAAGAGGCGGAAGGTCTGCTGCATCGGCTGAAGAATGACGAGCTGGGAGTACCTTTTGGAGACAGGTACCGGAGCAGGAAGGATCCCAGGAAAGGATTTCAGATGTCTTCCAATCAAGACGAGGATTGTGAAGACGGAGCCAGGGTAAACCCAGAACCAAAGAATGAGTGGCTCGGGGTAAAACCAGGAAGGACAAAAGTTCAGTGTGCAGGACTCCCACTTTTACTGTAAGTGGCAAAGTTCTGCGGGAGACTGTCGCATCAGGAATCCTACTGCCATCCACAGCAGTAAGGAAGACAGTCTTGGAAAGACTTTCAGTGGGCAACCCCCACTTGCGGACCAGTTCTGCAGTAACAAAGTTGCCAGCGGCACCGGAATCAAGAAGCGCGGAGACAGTCTTGAAATGCTGACCAACTTGTAGGGAAACTGGAAGGACACAATCGGTTGCTGATGGAGAGGACTTAATTACTCCTAGCCTACCCTCTCCTTGACGGGCTAGGAGGAGGAGTTTTCCTGACGCTTTGGGCATGCAGAAATTTGATGTGCAGGATCGGCACAATACAGGCAGAGCTGTGCCAACCGTCGACGTCGACGTTCTCCTGGAGACAAGCGGAAACGGTTTATCTCCATTGGTTCTTCTTTGGAGTGGACCGCAGGAGCAGTGGGTAAAGAAGGCGGAGGAGTTGGCACTTTAACTGGAGCGCTCTTGTGACGTTCTATAGCCCTTTCTCGGAAGCGTAGGTCTACTTTAACACACAATGAAATAAGGTCACTTAGACCTGAGGGTAAGTCTCTTGTAGCAAGTTCATCCTTGATACGATCGGATAGACCATGCCAGAAAGCTGCGTATAAGGCCCCATCACACCAGGAGAGTTCAGACGCCAGAATCTGGAACTGGACCAGATATTGCCCGACGGAGCGGGATCCCTGTCTGAGACGGAGGAGTTCAGTGGAGGCAGATGCTGATCGCCCAGGCTCATCGAAGATACGCCGGAATGTTGACACGAAGTCCTTGTAATTGGACAGGATGGCATCAGATCTTTCCCATAAGGGAGACGCCCACTCTAGTGCCGCTCCACATAGGAGGGAGATGATGTAAGCGATCTTGACCCTTTCAGTAGGGAAGTTGCTGGGTTGCAGCTCGAAGTGAATCTCACACTGATTGAGAAAGCCTCGACAGGTCTTGGGGTTCCCATCATACTTGGTGGGGACAGACAGATGAAGGCGAGGTGCAGCAGCCATTACAGGAGGATGAACGGGACTTGGAAGTTCTCTGACAGGCTCAGGGCCACTGAGAGTGGTCTGTAACTTATCCAGCCGGGAAGACAGATCTTGCAGGCAATGAATCACTTGGCTCTGCGCAGCCTCTTGCTGATCCAAGCGAACAGCCAGTTGCTGTACAGGGCTGGGTGGAGAAGCTTGGTTTGCGGCTGGATCCATTTGGCTAGTGCTTACTGTCACACCAGGGGACTCAGTCGACAAGACTGAGACCTCTGGTGGGGACCTGGACCGGTACCTGAACCGGGGAGGTTGGAGAGGACCCCTGCGCATGAACTGCGCGACAGTGCACCCAGAGCCAATAAGCAGTCAGAGGTAAAAGTACAACCAGATTTATTATGCAGAGGGTTGTAATAATACAGGCAGTAAAGTATGCAGGAGAAATGACAGTTCATACGGATTGCAATACTTTACAGGGATGATGATTGGAGTATCGATGGTGGAACATCGGATGGATATCGGGTATGGAGACTGTAGGTCCGGAATGACGGACGGCAGGAAGGAGCTTGACTGTGAGTCCGGAATGACGGATGGAAGCTTGACTGTGGGTCCGGAGTGTCGGACTATCGATGGTGAAACATCGGAGACGGATGATGGAGACTGTAGGTCCGGAATGACGGACGGAAGATAGGAGCTTGACTGTGGGTCCGGATTGACGGACGGAAGCTTGACTG
The DNA here is from genome assembly GCF_055691185.1 of Crinia signifera. Taxonomy (NCBI): domain Eukaryota; kingdom Metazoa; phylum Chordata; class Amphibia; order Anura; family Myobatrachidae; genus Crinia; species Crinia signifera. The sequence goes on along the minus strand of NC_139217.1, from coordinate 410,970,727 downwards.
TGGGTCCGGAGTATCGGACTATCGATGGTGGAACATCGGAGATGGATGATGCAGGAGCATCGGAGGACCAGAGTCCTGGAGCTAGGCTGGACCGCTGGGCTGACGAGGCAGGCTCACAGGTGATGGAATAACCTGGATGTCGACAGGAGATGGAATAACCTGGAACGCTCTGCAGAATGGGAGACAACACCAACGGAGAAGTACACTTGCACGGAGACAAGGACAGCTGACCATATACAGGAGACAACTGAAGCACTAGCATTGATCTGAGAGCTCCCAGCATACTTATACCCACTGGGTGGCCAGGATTGGCCGGGCAGGTATGACTGGGAGATCAGATCACACAGGATTGGACGGGAATGACATGTGACTGGGAAAACATGGCAGCCCCCATGTCAGGCTATGGCGGGAAAGTATGTTTGTGCACACCATGCTGGATACTGGGAGCAATGGCGGCGGACAGATGGATTGCCGTGCACTGAGTACTGTCACTGGGAACAAGGAGAGCGGTGCGCCGCGCAGCCGCGGACTCAGCAGCGCTGAGCAGACTGGAGGATGGCAGCGGTGATGGCGCACGGCAGACAGGACGCCGGCAGGGATGACGTCTGGACCGCAAGCTGAACCTGCGGAGGCACTTAGCCGGTAAGAAAGTCTGTCTGAGAGCTCGGATCGTGACACAGTATATAGGAATCTAGGATTGCCGATGGCATAGGATAGTGCCCAGAATGTAGCAGGAGGCAACGTTGTTCAGGCCTTGGTCCTGCCCGGAACCCCAAGGCCCCATCACTGGACAAAACAAAGGGGTAGATTTATTAAGCTCGGTGAAGTGATAAAGTGTCTGGTTTTTATCACCGGGCAATCAGCTCCTACCTGTCATTTTTCAAACCAAGCCTGTAACTGTAAGCACATTGGGGCAGATTTATTAAGCTTGGAGAAGAGATAAACTGGAGATAAAGCGGAGAAAAGGTAAAAGGAGATAAAGCACAGCCAATCAGCTGTGTTTGAAAAAGACAGTTGGGAGTTGATTGGCTGGTGCTTTATCTCCTTTTACCTTTTCTCCGCTTTATCTCCAGTTTATCTCTTCTCCAAGCTTAATAAATCTGCCCCATAGTCGGCTGATCCCAGATCGTAACAAAATGCATCTGGTCTTTCTAATGCATCCAAGTGACAGACAATAAAACAAATACAGTTAAATGACTGTAATGTGACTTAAAAGCAAGATGTCACTGCATTGAATACTTATTTTACAAAAATAAATCACGTTTCCTACTCCGTTTTGGAAGGCTACCTATACAATTAGTAGTCTTATACAGTATTTGCACCTTGTTCAAAAATTCAAATGGGTAGTTATAGTCCAGTATCCAATTGTGGGAGTGGGCAGCCATGTTTGTTAAAAAAAAGTGTGTGTAGGACTTCCGGTTCCGGTGCGGCGGATGTAGGAAGCTTCTCCCCGCAGCTCCGTGCCTAACCCGCCACACTTACCCTGCTAGAGCCCGAGGGCTCACCCTACCTCACGCCAGACACAGCCTAATCCTCGCCCGCACCCACAGTGAGCCTGCAGGAGCCGTTCTGTGACCGCAATGTCGGGGAAACAGCAGCGCGGCACCAGAGAAGGAGACCGCTCCCAGACATCAAAGATGGCGGCCGAATCTTACACGGACCCCAGGGATGCGACCATCACGCTCCCACAGGTACTCACCAACCCCTCCTTGCCCCAAGGGACTCACAGAGCACCCCAGCCAGAACGCAGGAGCCCTCCTGACCATCCCCTCACATATGAGGACATTGTACAGGCTGTGAGGGAGACGGTGCAGCCCATGCTTGCAGAGCAGGCACAAGTGAATGCTGCAGCACTGCAACAAGCAGTGGCTGATATAAAGAGCCAATACAAACAGCTAAATAAGAGGGTGTCCCATGTAGAACACACAGCTGGGGAGAATTTTAAGGCAATAACTGAGTTGCAGGAAGCTACAGGTCTGGGCTAAGCTAGATGACTTGGAAAACAGATCCCGCAGGAACAACCTGCGGGTTGTGGGACTCCCTGAAGCATTAAAAGGCTCTGCTCTCTATGTCTTTCTGAGACAGACTCTCCCAGAATTACTTGAAATAGCCGACGTCTGCAGCGACCTAGTCATTGAGCGGGCCCACAGAACAGGTCGGATACCCGACTCCACTGGTGCCAAACCAAGAGTGGTCCTGTTTAAGTGTCTCAACTATATCCACAAAGAGGCAATATGGGCAGCGTCTCGCCGCAAGAGAGATTTACAGTGGAATGATGCCAGGCTATTAATATTTCAGGACTACTCCCCTGAACTCACACGGGCAAGAAAGGCTTTACAGCCAGCATGCTCCACTCTAGCACAGTCCGGGAGGAAATTTGCCCTCCTCTACCCAGCATGGCTGCGTATTTTTATGGGATCCTCTTTTAAGGATTTCACTAATGCCAACGATGCTGACGCATATATTCAAGAACAGAATCTGCAGCAACGTGTTGAGGAGGATGGTTAAACCTCTGATCATCACGTGTTTATGCATAGAATACTGCACCTAACAAGTATTTTGGGCACCCGAATACTAAGCTTTGGAACTCTGACTGCACTGGGTAACAAAAACTGATGTATTTAGTGGACCATCTTTAATAAATACCTGTGCTATTTGGTAGGTAATTCATAGCACACACCTTCCCCCTCTGCCCTATTTTAATGTCAACAAACCTGCTTTCAGGTACAAGGGACACCGGGGGAGGAGATATACAACTGCGAGTTCAGTCAGCAATTTTTTTTAGATGTCTGTATGGCTTGAATGCAGACCTGAAACCTGGAAATGCTTTATGTCGCTGTTGTGACCGTTAATGTTGTGAGGATGGGGGAAGGAGATAACTCTGACCCCAAACGCGCACTCCTCAGTGCATACCTTTAAGGTGTTGAGGTACAAGGGCGATCCAGGCTTGGGTTGCTCTTGGATATATTTATCCATTTAAAGTTGAACTTGTGGCGGGGCTGATACGGGGCCACCGCCAAGGTTGTTTTGATTTATTTTGATCATTTTTCGGTTCCCAGCCCCCTGGAAGCCACTTAGAGCTTAGAAGCAGTGGGAGTCCATCAGATGGACATTTTTGGTATGACACTGATTGCTATACTCCCTCCCTCCCAACTCCCAACCCCCTCTATCTTCCTTCATTGTCTCATGTTATGTGCTCCTGGTCTTATATGCTTTATCTGATTGTTTGTGAGATATGTCTATAATTAAGATCGCTTCATGAAATGTGGGTGGCATACACTCACCGGTAAAGAGAAAGAAATTGTTAATGTACCTCAATAAGAATGCAATAGATATTGTAATGTTACAAGAGACGCATCTACTCGAACCAGAATATGTCAAGCTGAATATGTTGGGCTGGCGCGTATTGGCATCAGCCCCATACACGTCAAAGGCTCGGGGAGTTACTGTTTTAGCTTTAGCGGCTTCCAATTGAGATTTCTAAGACATTGGTGGACCCGGAAGGGCGATATGTAATGCTAGATCTAAAGATTCATTCTATTAGATATGTTATCATGAATATGTATGCTCCTAATACAAACCCGAAAAAATTCTTCCAACACATTCTTACAGTTCTAGCTCCATATATGCCACACCAGATAATCCTGGGAGGAGACTTTAATGTCATATCGTCCACATACCTTGACACAAACTCTAAGTCAGTGTCCAGAAAACCACCCAAGATAGGAGTCCCATTTCTAGCAGAGCAACTTGCGCTCATAGATACCTGGAGAGCACTACACCCTACTGATCGGGACTTTACCTGCCAGTCGGCCGCACACGGGACAATGTCCCGAATAGATTATTTGCTTGTCTCTGAGGGTATGTTGTCTAATTGCACTGAGGCCCAGATAGAACCTATGTGTCTTTCTGATCACTCCCTTATTTGACTTTCCTTGTCCCTTTCCCTTGATGTAGGCTCATACCGTTTGTGGAGATTCCCCTCACACCTTACCTCTTCAATTGGTTTTCGAAATAGATTGGAAGTGTTCTGGGAGGAGTTTAGGATGGACAACTTGGAGGTTTTGGATAGCGACCCGACTCTATTTTGGCAGAAGGCGAAAGCTGTTATTAGAGGCCGTATTATTCAATATGTCTCACAACACAAGAAGGAGTCGGTCGCTAGATACAAAACTCTCCAATCTGATTTGTCAACAGCATACCAAACATACAAACAAACCCCTTCTCCCCAGAACAAAATATTATATACAACAGCAAAGGATAATTTTGACGCCCTCTTATCGGCCATGGGAGACAAACACTCCTTTTACAGGGACCACCGATTCCATAAATTCAGCAATAAGACTGGCCGCCTTCTATCCAGCTTATTGAAAGCGAATGCTCCATCAACCATTATTCAAAAGATCTAACGATCGGATGGTTCCCTGGCAGGGTCTGGCTCTGACTTTGCTGAATTGCTGTCTTCATTCTATGCAGATATCTACTCACAACCTCCACGTGATTTAGCTAATGAACAGGCCTTTTGGGACACCATAACACTCCCACAACTTGCACAGGATAGGACTACACAATTGGGGGCCCCTATAGATCCCCAAGAGGTGGAAGAGGCTATCAAAAGATTAAAACCACTTAAATCACCCGGCCCGAATGGCTTCTCAGGGGAATGTTTCAAAATCCTCTTATCCAGAATAACACCGCAACTCACTAAAGTCTTTAATGCCATTATCAGCTCTGGTGCTGTCCCAAAATATTTTAATGATGCCATTATACGCCTCTTCCCCAAACCGGGTTGTGACCTACATCTACCGGGCTCATACAGACCCATATCCCTTTTAAATGTAGATTATAAGCTGTTTACCTCCATAATATCTAACCGTGTTAAACACCTCCTCCCTAGCATAATCCATACGGATCAAACAGGTTTTATAGTGGGTAGGCATTCCACGTCTAACATTAGAAAAGTAATAACAACCATGAATTGGCTGGCCTCTTATGGGGGACATAGAGGCCTCCTTCCTCCTTGCGGTAGATGCCGAAAAGGCCTTCGATATGGTCGCTTGGGACCATATCTTCCACACGCTTACAAAATTTAATTTCCCCCTAAACTTAATCCATATCTTAAAATCTCTCTACTCTGTCTCCACCTCCAGACTTATCTGTAACGGGTACTTGTCAGACCCCATTCAACTCTCCCGCGGAACGAGGCAGGGATGCCCCCTGTCTCCACTCCTCTTTGCGCTTGCTATTGAGCCATTGGCAGTGGCTTTGAGGGGGCTACCTGAGTTTACTGGTATATCAGTTGCATCTAGAGAGCTGAAGCTCGCGCTCTTCGCAGATGATATGCTTCTTTTTATTAGTAACCCTTTGACCTCCATCCCGGCCATAATGCAATTAATACATAAGTTTGGCTCCTTCGCAGGGTATAAAATTAACACAGACAAGTCGGAGCTTCTTCCCTTAAATGCCCCTGCATCCCGGCTTATCCTCAATTTCTGACTTTAAACTCAATAGCCCCTCATTGAAATATTTGGGGATACAGCTGCCCTCAGAGATAAGCAAGCTATACACAATTACACGCCAATATTTACAAAAATATATGCGCTCCTCCAATCATGGGTTAACATGCTAATATCACTACAGGGCAGGGTAGCAGTCTTGAAGAGTATTATCTTTCCGAAATTGTCATATGTTATACAGATGCTCTCAATGTACCCTACGTCGTCTGACATTAAACGCTGTGAGGCAATGTTTTCTAAGTTCCTCTGGGGGGGAAAGAAATCAAGAATATCACTATACAAATTGAAACTGAAGAAAGGTGATGGTGGAATGGCAGTCCCTGACATTAGAGCCTTCTCGAAGGCCACAGCATTTAGATACATCTGGGACTGGCTTTTGGGAACTTACACTAACTTAGACCTAGAACAAGACTCACTGCGGCCCTACACACTGTCAGCCTTACTACATACTCCCAAGTCTATGCTCCCTTCAGAGGCAAAACTGCATCCATTATTCTGGAGTACATACTTAGCACGGTGGTCTGGAAACATACTAATGAAAAGACAACCGGCTCACTCCAGGTTCCTGCAATTCTGTGGTAACCCCTGTTTCCCAGCGGCACAGGACAATACAAAATTCACCATGTGGAAAAAAAAGGGTATTATTTCCATTAAAGATGTATTCGACCCTGGGGGTGTTATCCTATCTTTCGCCTCCCTGATCAAAAAATTCCAAATTGCTAACTCAGACTTCTTCATGTATTTACAATTAAGGCATTATGTTCAGTACCCCCCCCCCCATTTGACGCCTCATTATCCTTAGACCCTCTAACTTCTCTGACTGCCATGATTTCTTTAGCCCCATACAAGATCAAACTATTATACTGGGATTTTCTGTCATTGTGTCCCAATAAACTTTGGACGCACGGAGTGTCGTCCTGGGAATCGGACCTATGCAAACCTATGGTGCTCAAATATCTACATTGGGATCTCACTAATATTTTTAAATTTTTACATTCTGCAAGGCTACAGGAGACGCATGTGCGTTTTTTGCACAGGGCTTATATTTCACCTGGGCAACGGGCCCATATGGTACCTGATGCTTCCCCGAAATGTCTGAAGTGCGGCGCCTCTGTGGCACTATTTATCCACTGCTTTTGGACATGTCCCTAAGTTAAAAAGTTCTGGTATAAATTATTAGGCTTTATTAATGCCACGTTCAACCTTTAATTGACTTTTGATCCACTGGCAATCTTAACCCCTTCCTGACAGAGCCAGTTTTTGCGTTCCTGACAGAGCCATTTTTTTCAAATCTGACATGTCTCACTTAAGTGGGGATAACTTTTTTTTGCTTTTACTTATCCCAGTGGTTTTGAGATTGTTTTTTCGTGACACCTTGTACTTCAAATTAGTGGTAAATTTGGGTCGATACAGTCTGTGTTTTTTTGTGAAAAATACCAAAATATCGTGAAAAAATGGAAAATTTAGCGATTTGCAAAATGTTAAATTTTCTGCTTGTGAGACAAATAATCTTACCACTCAAAATAGTGAATAACTAACATAGACCATATGTCTACTTTATGTTGACATCATTATTTCAACTTCCTTTTAATTTTTTGGGACACTAGGAGGCTTACAATATGAATAGCAAATTCTCAAATTTTCAAGAAAATTTCAAACACTGATTTTTTTAGGGACCAGTTCAGTTCTGATGTGACTTTGAGGTACTTGTATGTGAGACACCCCCATAAATGATGCCATTTCAAAAACTGCACCCCTCACAGTATTCAAAACAGCATTTTGGAAGTTTGTTAACCCTTTAGGTGTTTCACAGGAATTAAAACAAAGTGTAGGTGGAATTTCAAAATTTCTTTTTTTTTGCAGAGTTTCAATTTTAATACATTTTTCTAACGAATACAGTAGATTTTACTAGAGAAATGTGACTAAAAATTGATTCCCCCAATTCTTTGGTTTTCATAAATATCCTATATGTGGCCCTAGTGTGCACGGTGACCAAACCACAGGCTTCATAATAGAAGGAGCACCTACTTGATTTTGGAGCCTCCTTTTTATGAGATTATTTTTTTAGGCACCATGTAGGTTTCTAGGCACCATAAGATGCTAAAAGTTAGGAACCCCCCCACAAGTGACCCCATTTTGCAAACTACACCCCTCAGGGAATTCATCAAGGGGTATAGTGTACATTTCAAACCCCCAGGGGTTTCACCAATTTTGATACAACTGGGCTGTGAAAATGAAAAAAATTAATTTTTCATTTTCACAGCTCAGTTGTATCAAAATTGGTGAAACCCCTGGGGGTTTGAAATGTACACTATACCCCCTGATGAATTCCCTGAAGGGTGTAGTTTGCAAAATGGGGTCACTTGTGGGGGGGTTCCACTGTATAGGTGCTTCAGGGGTCATTCAACCAGAATCTGTGCTGCAAAATCCAAAAATCACTCCTTCCCTTCTGAGTCCTGCCATGCACCCAACTGGTATTTTTTGGGCACATGTGAGGCATTGCCGTACTCGGGAGAAATTGGGGCACAGATTTTGGGGTGCTTTGTCTCCTTCATTCCTTGTGAAAATGAAAAATTTTGAGCCAGATCTGCATTTTTGTGTAAAAAATGTAATTTTTCATTTGCACAGCCCAGTTGTATCAAAATTGGTGAAACCCCTGGGGGTTTGAAATGTACGCTATACCCCTAGATAAATTCCCTGAGGGGTGTAGTTTGCAAAATGGGGTGACTTGTGGGGGGGTTCCACTGTATTGGTGCTTCGGGGGTCTTGCTAATGCGACATAGCACCCACCATTCATTCCACCAGAATCTGTGCTGCAAAATCCAAATATCGCTCCTTCCCTGCTGAGTCCTGCCATGCACCCAAATGGTATTTTTTGGTCACATGTGAGGCATTGCCGTACTCGCGAGAAATTGGGGCACAGATTTTGGGGTGCTTTGTCTCCTTCATTCCTTGTGAAAATGAAAAATTTTGAGCCAGAACTGCATTTTTGTGTAAAAAAATGTAATTTTTCATTTTCAC